>NC_026007.2:67470108-67540871 GCF_000442705.2 Elaeis guineensis
AAGAATACATAAAAAAAGAAAAAATGAGAAAAAATTAAAATTAAAATTTTAAATTTAAAAAATTTAATTTTAATTTTAATTCAAATAAAATCACCATTTCAAATTAGTTTCTCCGTTTCAAATTAATTTTTTAAAAAAAGATGTTTTTAAAAAAATAAAAAAAAAAAATAAAAGTGCCATAAAGAAGTCAAAAATTTAAAAAAATAAAAAATAAATAAAAATTATAATTTTAAATTTAAAAAGAACAAAATTTTTAATTTTAATTAAAATAAAAGACATCATTTCAAATTACTTTACCCATTTCAAATTAATTTTTTTAAAAAAATTTCAAACAAATAAAAAAAATCTCAAAAAAATTTATAAAAATAGAAAAAATGGTAAAATGAGAAAAAAATAAGAATTATAATTTTAAGTTATAAAAAAATTTAAAATTTTAATTTGAATTCAAGAAAAATAAAAGAAAAAATGCCACACGAAAAGTGAAAAAAATAAAAAATGCAAAAAAAATAAAAATTATAAATTAAAATTTTTAAAAAAATAAAAATTTCAACTTTAATGAAAATAAAAAATATCATTTCAAATTAATTTCCACATTTCAAATTATTTTTTTAAAAAAATATCAGAAAAAAAGAAAAAAAATTGGTGTAAAAAAATAAAAAACACCATAAAAAAGAAAAAATTAAAAAAAATTAAATTTTTTTGGCATTTTTTCTCACCAAAAAAAAGAAAAAAATGGTTAAAATAAAAAAAAATAAAAAAAATAAATTTATAAAAAAAATAAAAATTCAAATTTTGATAAAAATAAAAATTATCATTTAAAATTAGTATCTCCATTTCAAATTATCTTTTTAAAAAAATATCTGAAAAAATTTATGTAAAAAAAAATAAAAAATATCATTAAAATTTTTAAAAAATAGAAATTATAATTCTAAAATTTTAAAAAATAAAAATTTTAATTTTAATTCAAATAAAAATCATCATTTCAAATTACAATCTCCTTTTCAAATTAATTTTTTAAAAAAATATCATAAAAAATAAAAAAATAAAAATTATAATTTTGAATAAATTTTAAAGAATAAAATTTTAATTTTAATTCAAATAAAAAAATAATTTTAAATTATTTTATCCATTTAAAATTTATTTTTTTAAAAAATATCTCAAAAAATCTTAAAAAATTAAAAAAATAAAAATTACCATAAAAAAAGAAAAAATGAGAGCCAAATAAAAATTATAATTTTAAATTTTAAAAAATAAAAATTTTAATTTTAATTCAAATAAAAACCATCATTTCGAATTACTTTCTCCATTTCAAATTAATTTTTTTAAAAAAGATATGTCAAAAAAAATAAAAAATTAAAAAAATACCATAAAAGAGCAAAATATTTAAAATTTATGAAAAAAATAAAAATTATAATTTTTAATTTAAAAAAATAAAATTTTAAATTTTAATTAAAATAAAAAATATCGTTTCAAATTACTCTTTCTATTTTAAATTATTTTTTTAAATATTCCAAACAAAGAAGTAAAAAATGAGAAAAAAATGAGGAAAAAATAAAAATTCAAATGTTAACTCAAATAAAAAACATAAATTCAAATTATTTTTTTCATTTAAAAATAATTTTTTTAAAAAAATATCCCAAAAAATTTGTGGGAGTTAAAAAAATAAAAAATATCATTAAAAAAAATATCAAAAAAATGAGAAAAATTAAAAATTATAATTTTAAATTTAAAAAAATAAAAATTTTAATTCAATTTTTTTTCAATACCGCACCGTACGTAGCTGTTTGTATCCGTACCAGATCAAGATGTATCAGTACGGTCCGATTCATCTCATAATTAAATTATCTGATATACTATTATTATTTACAGTATAATTTCTATAGTCCTTTTAGCATAACTTTTTCTCTCCTTTGTCGCCGGCGGTCAAGAAAAAAGAGAGAGAGAGGAGGAAGAAGAAAGAGAAAGGAGGGAGCTCACCCGTCGGGAGGTCGCCGCCGTGCCGTCGGAGAGGAAAAATGCCGGAGATAGCCGGAGGAAAGGGAGAAGAAGGAGAGAGGGGCGGGAATGGCATTTTTCTCCAATTTTTTTTCTTTTTTTATGTTTTTTTATTTTTTTATTTTTCTTTACTTTTTTTATGTGATTTTTTAATAAATAAAATTAATTTAAAATGGGCATAGTAATTTGAAATAAATTTTATTTGAATAAATAAATTTTTATTTCAAATAATTTTTTAATAAATAAATTTTATTTTTTTATCATTTTTTATTTGAATTATAATTAAATTTTTTAAATTTAAAATTATAATTTTATTTTAAATTACAATTAGAAATTTATTTTTTTCAATTCAATTATTTTCCCTTTTTTCTTTTTTATGGTGTCTTTTATTTTTTTTACACCAATTTTTTTCTTTTTTTCAGATATTTTTTTAAAAAAATAATTTGAAATGGAGAATGTAATTTAAAATTATATTTTTTATTTTCATTAAAGTTAAAAATTTTATTTTTTTAAATTTTAATTTATAATTTTTATTTTTTTTCATATTTTTTCTTTTTTTTCACTTTTCGTATGGCATTTTTTCTTTTATTTTTCTTAAATTCAAATTAAAATTTTAATTTTTTTATAACTTAAAATTATAATTTTTATTTTTTTCTCATTTTTACTATTTTTTCTGTTTTTATAAATTTTTTTTGAGATTTTTTTTATTTGTCTGAAATTTTTAAAAAAATTAATTTGAAATGGAGAAAGTAATTTGAAATAATGTCTTTTATTTTAATTAAAATTAAAAATTTTATTCTTTTTAAATTTAAAATTATAATTTTTGTTTTTTCTATTTTTTTAAATTTTTGACTTCTTTATGGCACTTTTATTTTTTTAATTTTTTATTTTTTAAAAAATATCTTTTTTAAAAAAAATTAATTTGAAATGGGGAAACTAATTTGAAATGATGGTTTTTATTTGAATTAAAATTAAATTTTAATTTTTTAAAATTCAAAATTTTTATTTTTATTTTTTCTCATTTCTTTCTCATTTTTTCTTTTTTTATGGTATTCTTTATTTTTTAAATTTTTAAGTTTTTTATATATTTTTTAAAAAAATTAATTTTAAATGGATAAAATAATTTAAAATTATCTTTTTTATTTGAATTATAATTAAAATTTTTATTTTTTAAAATTCATTCAAAATTATAATTTTTATTTTTTTCTCTTTTTTCTTCTTTAATGATATTTTTTAAAAAAGTTTAATTTGAAAAAATTAATTTTATGGTATTTTTTATTTTATGCTATTTTTTAAGATCTTTTTTGAGATATTTTTTTTAAGCATTAAATTTTTAAATAATTTTAGAATTATAATTTCTATTTCTTTTCGATTCTTTTTTTAATGGTATTTTTAATTTTTTTTATACAAATTTTTTTCAGATATTTTTTTGAAAAGATAATTTGAAATAGAAATACTAATTTTAAATGATAATTTTTATTTTTATCAAAATTAATTTTTTTATTTTTTTATAAATTAATTTTTTTTATTTTTTTATTTTTTATCATTTTTTTTCTTTTTTTTGGGGGGGAAAATGCCAAAGAATATAGTATTTTTAAAAACGCCATTTCGAATGGCGTTTTTAGAAACGCCATATTTTTTGATGTTTTTATTTTTTTATTTTTTTTTAAGTGGTTTATGTGAAAAATATGAGGTGACGTGGTCATGATAAAACGTCATTCAAAATGACGTTTTACCGAATTTGTATCATTCTGATAAATAAATTAAAAACTAAATTATTTAGATAAATAAATTTTTTTTATATATTAATTAGAAAAAGAACTCCCTCCAGACTTTATTTACCAAGCGGAAAGATACAGCAATATAGTTTAAAATAACAACCTTTATAACTTCATAATGACCATTGCAACAGTTATGGAAGCCTCCTATTGCCTTGTATGATATCGGGCTTCAAGGTCCCGGTCTCTATGGTTGTCATCCCATCTTTCTGACAGCTGGTTGTGATCCCATTATAATTGTGAATAAAAATATTACAGTTGTTTATAATATAATGGGAATAACACTGTAACAGCCATATTTTTACAAATTTTTGTTGTTCATTGAATTAGTTATTCGTTTCAAACTCAAATCATATTGCAAGCAGGAGAGTTTTTTCAATAAAGAAAACAATTGTGAACAATTAAGCCAATAACTCTGTTATTTGATGTTATGACAGCGAATAACAGATGTTTTGTTGGTTAAGATTTTATCCAGCTAAAATTAATCTTGGGCTATAAATTTACTAGGGGAAGATAACAAGATGTTGGGTTAACCGGACAAACAATGCCTGTCATTTGTGTTATAACGGGGAACATTAATATTTCTGAATGGCGTAACCAAAATCATTTTTTTTTACATTCTCCTCCAAAAACATCATGCAGCGAATTGACTCAATCTGCATGAAGACTATGTTGCCAATTAATGATTACATCCAGAAAATTTTGGAGAAGAAAGATGGCACTCCATTAGCCATTTGTCCCAGCATTTGCACTGATCAAAGATACAATCTGACCGACAAACGAATTATTGAATATCACTTCAATGAATATGAGGGCTATCAAACCTACTTCCACCATCAATGAGGGCAAGTTAATAGAACCTAGTGCCATCGAAGCAACAAATAATGGTTGTTAATGAAATGCTTAGCTTTATGCAAAAATCCTTCTAATAGTTCTTGCAGCTGCACGAGAGAACAGCCTCCCAACTAAATCGGCTGGTAGACGAACTACTTGCTGTTGGGTCTCTGGTGGAAGCTGCCAATGGAAGGAAAAAATAGCATCTCAGCAGTCTAACTGGTGTGACATGTTTAACTCTCAAAGAGGCTGAGACATTTCTTTGAATTAGCTACCAACAAAGCACTGATAAGAAATCAAAGTCAGCAAAGCTTTGCAACGACACACACACACACACAAAATCAAAGTCAGCAAAGCTTTGCAACGAGATACACACACACAGAGACTATTACCAGCCTAGTTGTATTACCAGGTCTGAAGTTGATCAAACAGCCCTTGTAACCGAGTCTAATAATATTTTAAGTTTCTGCTAATAAGCCTATATTTCTACCATTTTAATGATCAATATCGCACACCTATTTGTTAAGCATAAAAATAACTAATATGAGAAAGTTATTAAGAGCAGTATTTATCCAAGAGAAAGCAAAATAATATCCATATGAATGGTCGAAAGCTTTGGGAGTTATGCAGGTTTTGAACTGGTGCTCTGAAACTTCAAACATTTTTCCTTTGAACCGATCAAATGGCATAGGGGAAGCCAAACATCAAACAAGCAGCATCGCATGTATGTCTGGATGTGGATGTGCATGTTTGTATAGGTTTTGAAAAAATATACATAGGTGATGATGCAAGCCAGCAGTTACATACACCTAACATTTGACAAATCTCCCTTCTGTAGTGCATGTTAAAACATGTGCGCATTGTGCAGTAATACTCATCACACATCAACATACTGCAAGGTGCCAATCTCTAGATACATAAATAAAAGCAACTTAAATTATGTATATCCTCTTCATAGTTCAGCAGCAAAGTAAATCTCAGCTAAATCAGTAACGTAATTGTGGGTGGACCTAATTGAAGACCAGAAAATGCAAAGAGGATATGGCTCTGGTCATCAATGAAGAAAATTGATGGGCCTTTTTTTGAAAATGAAACATGACTATGCTACATCTGCATTCTAACAAACCTGGGAATCCTAACAAGAACTGCATTGTTTGAGAAAGGATGCTGGTAGGCCAGGCCACCAACTGATGTTGGAAATATTGTATCGTATTTGCTACTTTGAAATAGAAATAAGGCCAGCCAGTAAAGAAATTGCCGAAGTTATTGACAGCAAAGGATTCATATACTGGGGTCAAAAGCATTTCTCCTAGTTGCAGACCTTTGCAATTGTCTTCTGGGAGGGGGTTGGGTGTTGTTACTATAGTTCTCTTGAGCTCTCTTCAAGGTTCATCAGGTCCAAATATCCAAGAATGCATGCCCATCAATCATGTTATATAACATTTTAGTTAACGTCTACACCAGTTGTCTTTTGTACAAATTCTTGATTATAACTCCAATCGCTTTTTCTTCCTGACATTGTCACGGCCATAATAGCAAGAAGTTTTTACTTGAGGTGCCATGCTTTGGAACCCTTATGAAACTCGCGCTTGCACCTGCTTCCAAAGTGTTTCCTCTTCATAACCCTTTTTGCAAGACTTCCATGCAACAGAACCAGAATTTGCTCCCACAACCACCCTTGCTTCAGGTAATGAGGTCTTGACTACAACACATATCACATTTATAGATTCACCTATGAAGTGGAGCTTTTCAAGATAATCCTAGTGCTCCAAGTTTGTCCTAACTTTAGGATTGAAGTTCATATTTCTGCACCTTTACCTCCATTACGAAGTCCATTTTCACTGCTTTAAAGTTTAATCTCACCAATATTTCTTTTTCTGAGAAAATTAATCTCATCAATATTTCTAATTATCATGTATTACAATTTGAAGTATGGACCCAAAACGTTTTTCTTGGCCTTTACTTCTGTCAGAAAGTCTGTTTGCAGCATCTTCAATGACATTACTGGTACCTCTACACCATGTATCAGAATATTTCATCACCATTTCAGCAGTTCTATCAAGTATCAGGACTGTCTTTTAAAGCTTCATGCATTGGTTGAATTCAATCATACGAGTCTTCCATGGTTACTAACTTACTAATTTAAATGCTTTTCCCTTTATTTGATGAGCTTACAGACATACCTTGCAGTTAATCCTACACCCTCACTGCCCAACTTGTCAGCAAGATTAGCGCATCATAGTGCATATAACTCATTCGTGGTCATATGCTCTTGAGGTCAACACCCAGCTCAATCATTCTTTAGGCTCAGCATGTGGGTCATCGCGTTTGAAGCTCATTACTTGACTGCCATATTACCATCTTGATGTTCTTCTTTCTTGTCACCAGATCAACTACTTCTTGCCCTAAGTCATGACAAATTCTTGGTAGGTGATCTACCTTGATTTTAAGGGAAAAAGGAGGGTGGGGATGTAGCATAACCCTCATCATGCACAAGCGTTACAAAATATGTGCGCTGATTATGCTGGTCATTTTTTGTTTCTTTAGTCCTTTCATGAATTTATACTATGGTCCAAAGTCTTGGTTTCGGTTTCGGCTTCAATCAGGCCACCAAATTAGTTTTAGTTTCAACATTATCAGCTCCAATTTTGATAGTTATGGTAAAAGTAATCAAATTTTCAAAGAAAAATCCAAAGTAGAAAGATATGCCAAAAAATGGATATTAAAACCAATTGAAAAGACATTATATGGGGATTACCATTTTTGGTGGTTTAATGCTGAAACAGTCATATACTATATTTTTATCCAAAGATGAGGAATAAAAATCATGTTTCACTTTACTGATGAGTGTAATATATCTTTAATTTTTCTGAAAACAATATAGCACATTGCATTCTAAATGCGTATGAGATCTAGGACAGACAAACCTGTCAACAATCTTGTTCTCTGAAGTTCGTTTGAACCCAATACTGAAATGCTTCTATTTCTTTTCAAAACTTGCAAAGTTCGAGTTCGCAAAATTCAAGAAACGGAGATGCAACAAAATAGCTACATAAGTTTCCATGTATGCTATACTTTTGGAGAAGTTAGTTTTGTCTAGAACCCTAAGCTGACACAGTTTTAGATATTTTGTGGCCAAGACCAAAATGTTTGAGTTTTAATTTCAGAGTTTTGGCAAAACTTTCCAACCAAGATTTGTGCCCCATAAATGCCATGTGTATAGTCTATGTATACGCACACATTTATGTGGTGATATACTTAATAGATGTAAAAAGACAACTCGGTGCACAAAGATTCTGCCACTTAGGGTCTGGTGAGGGTCAAAAGTACGCAAACTTACCCAGCCTACAGAGAGGCTATTTTCATGTTTTGAACATGCAATACTCTGGTCAGAATGGAGCAACCTTATCAGTGCACCAAGGCTCACACTCATACGCTTAACAAATGTGAATCTCATAATTATGTTTGATAGATAAGTTCCCTGGCAAACAACACTGTTATCATGATTGCCATCCTGAGATCAACCAACTTCTCGTATCAAGGTTTAGGACCTGCATGCTCGCATGTAGACATGCATATGCAATTACACATAGATATTGTTAAAAATTACAGTTATCTACACAGAGATGCTTATGCTTGTGTGAAACATATATATGTGTATAACATAATAAGTTAATAACTATCAGATGGTGAAAAAAATAGAAAACATCATTCTGAAAACATGAAAAAAAGGCTTGAATGAGCAAATGCATGCATAATTAAATCCAGTCCTATGCATGCACACATGATATTTGCTTCCTTACCTCATAAATGACAGAAAGAATAGGCCAAAATTCTTGTATAGATGTCATTTGATATATAACAAGAGAGACCTCCTCCATATAGGCACTTTTGTTCACTTCAGCATCAGCATATTTTATTTCCTACAAAAGGAATCATTATGTTGGAATTACAGCATCACATTGTCTTTTTCATTTTTTAGAAGAAAGAAACAGATTCACAATTTCAAATCATAGCAAATTTCTATCTCGTAACAACAGGATCAGCTATGTAGTGATTAGCATGTCTATGTAATTTCTTGATACAAAGGAACATAAGGAAATTAAAGGGAATTATGTTGGTTGATTATGATCAGGACTGTGTTCGATAAATAGTTCCAGCAAGTTCATAAATCACAATTAATTTAAAACAAACAAGTCTCATCCAATTTAACATCTGTATTTGTGTATGCATGTGTCTTGTTCAGGAATCTTCCACCTAAGGTAATGAACCTGCTTGAGAAGCTTCCCAGAATCCTCAACCTGCACCTTCCTAAGTGCCTTCTTACCTTAAGTGTTACTTAAGGAACTGCTTCCCTCCACCCATACTCGCTCTGCACCTGCTCCATATTTTGTCAACTAAGGTATTGTAACAGTTATATGTACCTCTCATTGTTTTTTGTAATTTATACATGATTTGCACATCATGGAGTCTGTGCAAACATCCTTCAGTTAAAACCTCATATTTAGGATAGCTGATCTCGTTAAATATATACATCTGGCTATATGCCACATGAGAGTTGGGCATACTCTCTGACTCTTGCTCCTCGAGTACTATATTTAGGCCAATCATGTAGTCAGGCATTCTTCTATATTTCCTAACATTTCATTTTTCGTTTTTGCAAAAAATTTGTGTAATACTGCTTAACTATAGGTATCCTCAAATTCAACAGGCGGCAAGAGTATTGGGGTAAATATTGATTCTGACCTCCAAATTAACCTTGTCACCACTACACAAGGTGTTGTTACTGCTAAGTTAAAAAGTTTGATGCATTTTCATGAAGACGTGAACTTAATCATGATTATCAAAGAAAATGCTAGAGTGAAATATACATCCTTACTGTATTTGGATTTCCATCCTTCTGAAGCCTGGATAACAGCAGGAGAAGGCGACGCAAAGTTCTCAAATTAGCAATATCTTCATCGGTGACTGATGATGATGCTGAGTACGGAAAGGCAAATGGCAACCTTGAAGCAACAGCAGATGTGAGAGAGTCCAAGGTAGCTAAACCAAGTGCATCTATTCCCTGTATATATTCAATATACTTATCATGTTAATTAGCATGAAAGAACATGTTTTAAGTGAGCAGCTAAAGAAACTAATGTAAGAAGCCTCATGCTAGGGACAATAGTTTAAAACATATGATTCTCTTTAAGACCTGATGAAATTACGTAATCATACCATGCAAAAATTGATGTGAAGGCATAATTATGTTTTCAGCTCCTCACCAATCTGGGACAACTTAGGCGTATTCGTTAGAAATATTTTTTAAACAAAAAATGAATAATGAATTTCTTATACTTTAAAATAGATTTTATCTAAATTACTTTTTAATTAAAGCAAAATACCATAGTATTGATTGTTGACCTCATTGCTAGATGAATTCCAAGTATTAAAAATAGATTGTGCGTCTAATCAATCACTAATGCAGAATGTGGCCGAAGACAAGTTACTGAAACACAATAAAATAAATTTGTTGATTCACTAAAATGACCTTATTAAATTTGTTATTTTGTGCATTCTTGCTTAACACTGTTTGTTAATAGTGGGAATGAGGATTCATATGGACAATGAATAAGAGTAATCAGATGAAACAACCTTAATTTGGTAGTAGCAGGTAAGCATGCCTAACAGCATTCATAAATAGTTCAAATTAAGGATTCAAAAAACCAAGATTAAAGTTATGGTTTGGTGAAGATGGATTTATATAACTGACCTAAAGTAGTTGGGACAAGGATTATGATTATGGTTAGACATGCTTGCCTATGTGTGTCTTCCATTTAAAGCATGTTTGAGAAGAGTTTTAATTGCAACTAGAGATGCCTAAAATTGAGGAGATGCAATCCACCTGTATTTTTTCTTTTTCCTTTGGTAGTAATTGTCAGTGACGCTCTTGAAAATAAATGCATCAGGAAGTAATGAATAGAGAGGAGGCAAAAAACCCAATCCCCATATATTTCTCCTAGTCATAATTAGCTGCTATGCTGATCCTTAATTTGTTTACTTTCTAAGTGCGTAGTTCAGCAGACCATTATTTTGCCACTGTAGGTCATAAATTTAATCAGCATGGTGCAACCAAAAGATATTCAAAATTGCAACTTCGATGCTTTAAACTGAGTAACTTGAAGGTGGTCCAACCGATGCATTTGAATTACATGATCTTATGGAGTCATGGATGCATGATCTTATAGAGTCATGGACATATGGTGATTACAACAATGGCTTAGGCCTACATATACATACTTTAGCAAACTCTTGCATCAATATTTCCCTCACAAATGCACCCTGAAACAATGAGAGAAATCTACCATCAGGTTCCATGTCCATTCATTGCTCAGCAAAGTTCAATAGCAAACAAAGAGAGGCACATCCTTTGTACCTTTTCAGACAAAGTGAAAGAAAGCGCTTGCTGGATTGCTGCTGTAGAATCAGTTTTCCCTACTTCCTTTCTAACCATTGACTGCTCAGTTCTTGCACGAAGTGACTGCAATTAGTTACACCAAAATTAATTCAGATATTTTAGATATAACAATTTCCAACAATAGAAGTATTGGAGTACTATCATGATGCAAGCAGATCCACTTAAGAATGGAACATATCATACCTTCAAACTTGAAAATACTATAAATGATCAAAGTAACAATTATGATGCACGAGATGACAGAACACGGATCTCTTGATCAGCTGTCTCAAGTCGAGAAAGAGAATACATGTATGTTCTAGAGTGCTCCACTACGTGTGATATTTTTTTTCTTCAAGTTTTGCTATTTGATTATCTCTTAGTAGAACTTTCCATTGACCTATTGTTCCAATCTACCTACTGTCAAACAATAAGCAACCTTATGTTCCTTTACTTCATTAAGTTAAACAACCATATTTTGAAAGATTCATATGTATTAACAACAAGGCATATTCTTTAACTGATTTTTCCTCAAAAAAAGAAAAAAATATTGGCTAACTGATTAACAAACCATACATACATATGCACATGATCACTAGATTATGGATGAAAGAATGCGTTTGTCAAGATCTTTCTAGAGTGACTGGGTGAAAACTATTAGTTAAACCACTGCCAGAATGTCATATGTGCCTGGTTCCATATTGTTGCTGATAATTTGCAACTTTATAGTTTGTGAAATATGTACTCCACATTTAGTCATCGAATATGCTGCTCAGAAGCTGCCACATTTGTTGCTGATAATTTGCAACTTTATAGTTTGTGAAATATGTACTCCACATTTAGTCATCGAATATGCTGCTCAGAAGCTGTCACATTTGGGTCTATAACCTTTTCCTTCAAGATGCCTATCCAAATATGATCTTTAATGTAAAATTAAAATTATCGAGAGTATCTTTTCTTAACATTCAAATGGAAATAATTTATACAAATTCCACAGAAACATGCAGTTCAGTTTACAACATTGATAATATACTGAATAAACTAATATACTAGTATGTTGATAATAATAACTTTAAGCTGGTTGCTTTAAATATTAGCTTGTCACTCCGATCATTAATCATCCAAGAGAAGCCAATTTAAAATAGACCAGCATAGTCACCAGCTTTGGTCTGAGCTTGTTGGACCAGCAACTCTACCTGCCTTCCCAATAATTGTAACAACATAGGGGAGTCCAAATAGGGATATAAGTGTTGAAAGTTGAAACATTAGGCTGTCACAAAATAAACCTCACTTGGCTGCACTCACAGGCTTTAAACATGGTAAAACAACCTATGAAGTAATGTTAACATTAATGAGCATTTGCCTAGACCATGGACCCAATCTAGAGTTAAAACCCATCTCTCGGTCAACATGAACTATTTGCAATACAAGAACAACAAGTTGTTTTTAAACAAAAAAGTCCACAAAAGTTAAGCCACCTTTTATTAATGATCATGATGAGCAAATAAATCCAAAGTAATATATCTACTTGACAATGGCTTCAAGATATTGGAAAATTTTCTGAAATCCATGACAAAAGCATGAGAAACTGCAACCTAAAATTTCACAAGAATTTTTGTGCATCCAATTAACCCCTAAATGATAACTTCCCTGTATGGCTATACTTCGCCAGGTACATTACCAAACATTCCCATGTGCCTTTTTTATGTTTTGCATATTAAATATATGTACGTATGTATGTACCTCAGTTAATAGAGACTCTAGGCGATCAATCCGGAAAACACCTTCCTGACACAAGGGGGGAAATTTCAGTTAGTTTGTGGATCAATTTTGCTGCAGAAGAGCTTAAGAAGTCAACGTGCATGGCTTCAGAAGATCAGATGCAATAGAGATAGATAACAATGGCCTTATATTTTGTATGTGTCATCAACCAACACTGAAAATAAAGATGTATAAAGCAACCTTATAAAGGAGTGCCTGCAAAGTAGACTGAAGCTGGGGTGAGCTGTCGGTGAGAACTTTTCTTGCAATCCATGGGTATGAACTACTTAAAACTTTGTAATCTGGATTGAAACTGATAGCAATACCCTCCAGAACAGCAAGACTGGAATCAAAATACAGTCAATTTGTTTCGCAACATTTCATGAAAATAAACATCATCAGGTCATATAATCATGGATGCATTGAGAGGAATGATGCTTTAAGGTTAAAAATAAAATGAAGTAAAAAAAAGGGGCATTTCTTTTGCCTGAAGAATGCCCCTTCTCTCACAGACTAAATCAGCTCAAGACTTCTAATAATGAAAGATACCATAGATTCATAACTTCATATGATTACCTTCGAATTACAAGCGAGAAGTAGGAGGGTATCCGAAATTTAAATTTGTACCTGAAGAACCAAAAAAAATAATTAATGACCATTTGCCTAGAAGCAAGAGCCGGCTTCAAAAAGCTTGTTAGGTATAAAGCATACAATTCGAAGTCAAAATCTCTTAAATTATTCTTTTGTTGGAGATATGGATGCAGAAATTAAAGATAACATCCAATAATGCCAAACATATAGAAAATGCATCATAAAGAAATCCCATTGCATTCATCTAGATGACACAGTGAATCACAATGCTAAAAGATGGATAAGGCTAGTTGGTTGATATTAAGGTATCCCTTTTGTATACACTTCTGTTGATTACTGAAAGAAATACCATTTATTTGTTTGTTAAGTTATAACACTTACTAAGATGTACTCTTTCAATTAAGAAACTTGTTCTTTTTGGATCCCTATTAAATAGATGTAATAGTCAGGATTCGCCAGATCTTGATCCAAATAAGGTTACATTCATGCAAGCTGAGCAGTCAAATCTAACCATTCATCTCCTTTGTCTATATTTATCTCTACAGAGGCTGAAATTTCACTTACTTTACAATATCCACCATGACAAGCGATGGTATTACATGTATACATCAAAGGAGGGAATTGAGAGGCACAATGTTTACCAGTATATTCCAGCCTTTTCTCATGCATGATTTTCATCTCAGCCACGACCTAAGCCAAGATACTGCTTTGTAACAATGCCAAAACACTCATAAATACATTATGCGTAAGATATTCCATTTTATAAACCTGGCCGATATATATTTGTTGAGGGAATAAACCTGGCCAATATAAACCAACATATATGAGATATTAGCCACAATAAATATCAATTTATTGCCTGAGACCTTTTTAATCAATTCATCATATGCCTTTAGTTAATAGATGTTAAACCATTGTTAAATGGACCATCAATCTCACTTTCAAAATACTGGTTGAAATCTCATCATCACTTCATCATATATTGGCTGACAATATGGTGATAGTGCTGCCAGTTTAAAATTCTTCAGCCTAACATCTTGACTGAGATAAACCAACATATTGATTGATCTTATAATCAGCCAACCACATAGCAAATTGAGATATCCAAGATTGAAAGTGTTGTTCTCATGAATCTTTGTTGCACAAGATGTGACATGAATAAGACACAAATTTGCACAAGTTCATCACCTCCAAGAGTAGATAACATCCAGTTATGTCTTCACCTACAAATTATAAGAACAACTTACAGGATGGACTAGCGGTGAACAGTTTAGAGAACTTCACTTGGCAACCATTTTAGGGGTTTTATCTCACAGAACAACTCCTGAATCCTGTCACCACTCAGGTGCTTAAAGGCTTTATAAGTAGATGATAATACATTACGTTCATGGGGCCAATGACTGGTCCAGCCTTACTGTCAGATTCAGAAGACCACAGATACGAGCTTTATTCCAAAATTCCCAGAGAATCAAGCACAAGGACCTCTAACGAGAAAAGGATAAGCAGCAGCATCTCAAAGCCACTGAATAGTGAGAATTAAATTGATAAATGGATGTATGTTTTTTGACTTTACTGTTTTCATGGATACGCTCTACTGTAGGACCATATCGTCTGACAAATGGATATTGACAGTTTTCTAAGCAAAGTTATGATGATTAGATGGTTTCATTTGGATCATTATGATGACAAAAACCATATTAGAGTCTGGGAAGAAAAGGCAGGGATTATGTGGTGAGGATGGGAAGAGAAGGTGGTGTTCACATAATTAAAACAAAGGCAGCATAGAATTTGCATGTATCAGATCTTTGGATATATTATATACATAGTTTTCCCAGCTTGCCCTTGAGTCTTGAGAGTTCGTTATATGCATTAGTATCATACCACTATGATAATTGCAGATAGATCTTATATGCAGTTTGATAAATCAAAGAATTTTTTCAAGTTTGTATTGGGTCCTCAACCTTTATTAACAATTTGAAGTATCACAAATTCTGCTTTACACTACCATCATAATTGACCACTCCAAGATAATTTCCGATTAAAAAAAATTCAAATGCTCGGTATTATCATTCAAGAAAAATAAAATCTCATCTTAGCAGACCCTGATCTTCTAAACATTCTAAAGTTATTCGGTCTGATTTTGACCTGTTACTTAAGTATAGCTACTCCTCTGAAAAATTCTGAAGAAAAATCAAAAAAAATCTGGAGCAGCAAAACATTATACCGGGACATAAAAAGATACCATACATGGTGCGTCCAAGATTTCCTGACAAATCTCCAAAACTTATATTGCGAACTCCTTTGTTGACAGCATTTTGGAAAACACCTGCAAACAAATATGATAGTAAACATGCACATGATGTTGTTCTGAGGCTACAGATTGTAAAATGAAGCAGAAAAAAACCTGTCAATGCCTTGCTAACTTCATCCTTTTGTGCGGTCGGAGGAAGGAGTCTGGAATAAATGTAAATAAGAAACCCAGACTAAGTGAAAAGCAAAACATCAGATAATGTCTTAGAGATATTAATGATCCATTCACAGGAGGAGTTCATAATTCATGCAATCTATTCATATGGATAAGATTCATGGTTTATCTTTTACTTATATAAGATGCTAATATGACTGGAATTCCAGCTTCCAGGTAGTTTTGTGGGGAGATATATTGCAGCAGACCTCTCCAGCAATGGTTAGGAATTTCATTCTGCGATTTCTCACTGCCTTACTGGTCATCCCACTAAGCTAAAGAATTGGAAAATAATACATGAATTCACTCAAAAACCTCTCACTTATATGAATTAAATGCATGTATCACTCACGTTGCCAGGCAACTGTTTTCTTACACAACTATGCATTCTAACTGTTGATGTGCATGGCCATGTCGGTTCAATATGAATGCATTTAAGTTATAGCTACTCATTCTCACCAAGCCTGCTTTCTACCAGCACATTCCTCCAATTCTATGGCAATCAACTGGCTTACCCAAGTGTTACAAAGTCCTTTGCCAAAGCATCAAAATCACGATTAACAAGGTGAAGACAAGCTTCAATAAACCCATCTTGAAATTCTTTCTTAAATTCACCCATCATTCCAAAATCTAGAACATGAAAAAACATACAGCAATTAGCATACAGAAGAAAATAACAAGGTATGTTTTTTAGGATTCAGTCTTTGAATGCTAAATTTGAGACACCAGAATTTTTTTAGCAGATTTATCTAGTAATTGACTAAGAACCAAACCTAAGTATGCTAGTTTCCCATCAGATGTCCGCAGAAGATTTCCTGGATGAGGATCTGCGTGATAAAATCCATGTTCTAAAAGCTGAGAAAGTGAGCAATATACTCCTACCTGTAACATTTTTTAAAAAAAATCAAGTTCTCCCAAATATGATGTCAAAATAGCAAAAAATCATCACAATCGCTAGCTTAGGAGAAAAAAGAAGTAAATTCAGAATACAGTTTTCATGTCAAATTTATACCTCAACCAAATAAAGATCTTTGACTTCAGTTAATTTTTGCCCCTACATAGTAAGGAGAAAGCAACATTAAGTTAATACAGCTGTTTCTGGAAATCATACCAAAGAAAATAAAAAGCTTGCAAGGTGCACCTCCACCCATTCCATGACAAGAACTCGACGACTGGTTTGTTCCATAAACATCTCTGGCACAAAAACATCCCGTAGTCTCCCATACAGCTTCCTAGTTAAACACATGTATGGCAAGATGATCAGTTATAACGTTCACTCGGTGCATATAAACAATAATGAACAGAATTGCAAAGATAGCACAACTTTACAGAAACAGATAGAATTGCCTGCTTAGAGTGCCAACCGATTATTTCACCAATGTTAGAACATAATGCACCTATTATCATCTAATATTATTCCTATTTCTGAATATTGAAATGATGAGAGTTTGAAAACATAATGTTCCACATTGAGTGTTCTGTTGCCTACAAAACAGTTATTTCAACTTTGTATTTGTCACAGTAGTTATAGAAGCCAAAAATTAGCACACAAGTAAAATTAAGAAAGAAAGCCACAGGAGAATGGCTTATCCATGTCAAACCACAAAAAGCTAGTCAGAAAAACTTGTAAGGCAGTCATCATCAGTCATCACTACAATATTCCCACCTGAACTTGAGTCCGTTCCTTGCTTCAGCCCTGTAATCCATCTCCTGCATTAAATGTGATTTACCTGTATTCAATGTCAAGCTCTAAGCATATGTTCAAGAGATTCCGAAACTGATTCATAAATTATGATGTTAAGAGAAGTTAAATGCATTAAATAATTATACTAATAAAATGGCATCAAATTTTTCTGAAGAACAACCCAGAACAAAAATCACAGACAATTTATAGATAGATAAGAAAGAATAGGAGACATCATTTCAAAGTGCAGCTATCTCATTTCTAAGTGTAGTTATCTTGATCAAAGACATAACTATTATGAAAGAGAAAAAAGTGGTAGAGAAAACTTGAGGTAAAGATAAACCCACAAAAGAAGGTACTCGTCTTCTGCATATTTCCCACAGGATACTTTAGCAGATTATAAGCAGATCTGAGAATATCTCTAATAATGGATCTACATAAACAAATTATTGTGTTTATGTTTGTCTCAAAAAAAAAAAAATCAAGTTCATGCAAGGGTATGAGATTTGAGTTTTCTTTTTTTTTCAGAAACCAGAAAAAATACTCAGGCTACTTCAAAGGTTTCATATAGGTTCTTACATCAGCTTAGGTTGAAAACAATATGTTGTTGTGCCAATTGGACTGAGATTCATTTATCCCAGTTCTCAATACATCACCAAATCTGGAGGGGCAGGCTACCCATTACCAAGTAAGCTCCCATCAACGATTCAAATTTAACAACAATGCAGGTGGAGATGACCATCAAAGTAAATAGTTAGAGACTATATGGTGACAACCCCAAAAAGTATTTCCACTCCATATACCAACAAGTCTTGATCTATTTAGCTTCTTAGAAGCATAAATGGCTTGCAGACTCCCCTAACATTGATATTTCGTAGTTAATGGTTCATCAATCCAGAGGCCCACTCCAATTAAGAAACTAGGCAGCAGGACAGCTCATAGTCTACTGCCACATCAAAGCAATAACTATGAATAGACATGAAAGGAAACAATGTAAATGTCTTGACAGCCAACAACAGACTACAAAGAAGCTGATTTTATGAAAATATGCCTGATACAGGGGACCACAACTGGATGACTCTAGTTCAGATCAAGCCAAATTGACAGACCACCTTTGCGGCCATAGGGTCTCAGTGACTTTTATGCATGCTCTTATATGCATGATTCATGCCATCACCATAACAAAGATTGAGCTTGTATTTTAGTTTTGAAATTTAACATGATCCCAAAAATTTACCGGAGTCACATATTAGTTAGAAAACATATGTCACTTTGGATTGTTCATCCACTTCAAATGCTCCAAAGGAAAAAGGAAGACATTGTGGGAGAATAGAAGTTTAAAAATAAAACATTACAGAGATATGTATGTACCCGAAATAGGCTTGATGCCCATTCATCAATTACAGCCTGCAAGTGACAGAGAATTTATCATCAGCTATCTCGAAACCAATGAATATGAAAATAAAATATTCAGACTTCAGAAGGAAATCTTAACAGCTAGAATGACTCCAATATGTAAGTGTGATTCTTGAACAAGTCTGATTTTGTGGCATTACCTGAAGATCAGTGTTCAGCTTGGCTGCTCTCCTTACCAGCCCTGCAATATACCGCAGGATAAAGATATCCAATGAAATTGCTGCTCGAACTCCAGGCCTCTGCACTTTGACAGCAACAACTTTCCCACTAGAGCGAAGCCTGGCCTGATAAACCTACAAATTGGTGGAGACACATTGTAACCTGAGTTGGATTTTTCCTTTTTTCACGTAGCATATGTGGATATTGCAAACCTGCCCAAGAGATGCTGCAGCAACTGGCTCTGGTGAAATCTCAGAGAAAAGAATGTCTATTGGTAGTCCAAGCTCTTTTTCTATCATGCTGAAAGCAATCTCAGTTGAAAAGGGTGCTATACGATCTTGCAACAATGAAAGCTCCTCCAGATATGCAGGTGGAATCACATCCTAAAATAAGCAAATTTAGAAAGAAAGATTTTGAGGAACAGATATATGTAGAAAAACTGCACCATGCATGTAACTTTTCAAATTTTAACAAAATTTTAATAAGTGAACATCTCTTTATGCAAAAGGGTTGCCAAATTTATATCACAGATTTCTTATTTTCAAAAAAAAAAAAAATCCATAGTTTATCAAAGTTAAACTTATATAATATTCTTGAATCAGAGTTCAAAACTAAGATTAGTTTTAAAAATAGTTTTTATTTATGCATATCAAGGACTAAAAACTGATAAAAACATATTTATTGTGAGATTTACTATTATTTTTTCAAGAAAAAGTAGACCATTAATCCCAAGGGGCCAGACTGAATTAAATAACTAGAGTAGGTGATAAAATTATAAGATCTTTCCTCCCTTCTAAGATGAAAAATATCAATGGGCTGGAAAGGACT
This sequence comes from Elaeis guineensis, assembly GCF_000442705.2. Lineage (NCBI taxonomy): Eukaryota > Viridiplantae > Streptophyta > Magnoliopsida > Arecales > Arecaceae > Elaeis > Elaeis guineensis. The sequence goes on from NC_026007.2 coordinate 67,490,058, forward strand.
AAGGATTATAAGAGAGACACAACCTTTCAACCTTCTGTCAAATTTTAGTTAAACATGATCTACATTCAGTAGTAAATCTCCAACCTAACAGGCTATGGATACATCTGTGTACAGAAGATCTGTCATCCAACTTTTGGTTGACTTATGAACCATATGCAATAAATAAACATTCAACAATTTTTTTCCTCATGTTTTTTGTTATCTGCAGATTCAAGTCACTTATCATTTGCTAAGAAAATACACTTGAAGTGGGACAATATGTACTATGATTTCAACAGGAATGAAGATATAGCATGAAGCATCTTATCTGGTACTGGATTTTTTTTTAAAAAAGAAATCATTTATACAGATAAAGTTGCAAATTTATCCCCTGAAAAATGGAAGAATTATTGTTTCTCCCAAAGTATAATTTATCCACTAGAATGCAGAGAAATTTTATCCCTGATAACTCGGATTTTAAATGAGTAAGATACTCCTACTGCATTATTTTTTGGATGCACTCTAAATTTAAAAAAGAAGCCTTTCTTTGCATCAGTAGCGAGCCATTTGTGCACATTAGGATCAAGTATTGCATACGACAAAGCTCCCTCTGACATAACAACAAGGGTCAATCCCCCGCATCAGTGAAGATATGTTAGGTAGTTTGAGTTGCCTTGCATTCTCTTATGAGAAGGAACTTCAGTATTCAGGCATAATGACAAGGGAAGAAAGAACAAAGAAATACACAAAACAGATAGAGACAGTTATCAATCTTCAACAAAGAAATGAATTATTATATGACTAACCGAATAACCAAAATCTTTCTATGGACCAGCTGCAACAAGAATGCTCAAGTATATTTAATTGATGGAAGTGTGGTGACTACCAGAATAACAGACTTGGAAACCGTATTAGATTTATATATACGTGGATGTTTGATATTGCATAATGCAATTCCAAGGGGGAAGTGATTTTGTCAATGATGAGAAGCCTAAAATGCTGCTTTCTTGTAATTGCTTGAAAGGTAATATTTTGCTAACACAAGACTAGAAAGCCAGAACAAACGATGCCACTTCATCGTAATTATTTAGCCTCACCAAGTTATAGTTGAATAGTTTAATCTCAGATAGCGACAAGATCAAATTTAATTTTGGTTTTAGAAAAATACCAATTAAACTAACTAGTTTCCAAATCTCTGAACAAGGTATGAGGCAGTGATTCTGGATGTCGAAAAATAACATTTCACAAGAGGTACAAATAATATTCAGAACATCTCTGTTTCAGGCACCACCAGCCATGGTGCCCTCTGTCCACCATATCAAACAAGCAACAGCAGCAATGTTGCATGATATTGTTCAAACAAAATCAACAGATGATTCTGAAGAAAATTATTAGTAATAAGGTGATCAGTTGAAGCTGTTCAATAGAAATAACAAAAAGCCACTTACTGCTCTTGATGACACAGCCTGAGCAATTTTCACAAATGCCTGTAAAAGAGGGCACTTTTTTGTTTAAAGAATCACCAGAAAAAGAAAAAAAAACAAAAAAAACAAAAGAACAGCTTATATATATCACAATAACAAGCCTGTTCCAATACAACTAGAAAGAAAACATGAGCATGACAAGTAGGAACACTTCACAAAAAATAAAAGCATACTTCAATAATGATGATTTGTTAGCATAAATCTAAACTAGCCTATTGAAACAGTACAATAATTTTTAAAATATGTCTATCAAATATTTATTAACATCGAACACTGTTGCGTGCAGGAGACCATTCTACTACGACTTTTAGCAAGCAGTATTATTTGGCAGAAAAAATAAATCCACATAGTGCTTTCAGAATACAAGGCAATATCTCTAAGATTCAGATTGAATATTGACAAGTCTAAAATAGTGAAGATATTTAGTCTTTTTGAACAAAAAACAAAACCTTGTATGCCTTATGACAAACTAATGAAGAGAAGCATCAAAATCTCAGTAATGTGACATAACATATCTAAGGATGCAGCAACTGGTCCAGTTCAATTGAATGAGAAACAAAAATTACAGGTTGAAATAATTATAGAATTAGAGTTAGGGTATTTATGCTTAGGAGGAAACAAACTCTTTAGCACAATCAAATAGCCTATCAAGACTAGCACGACGAGATGATCAGATCATGATGATACTACAGTTTACTGTTTATCCTGAATTGCTTTACAAATTACTTTACATCAAACATCAAGGCTACAGACCATGTTTAGGTTGTTCTTCTAACTTGTTTTATCCATCAAGAGTTGTCCTATATATGCTGCCATCGAACTATATGGATGTAACAGAGAGACAAAAAGCCTAAGTCTTCATGATGTTTGCGCCATATAAAAGAATGTACCAGAGATAGTTCTTTCTCTCTAAAGTAAGTTTTTCCTATACTTCAAAGTTTCGACTGTAAACTACCCAAAAAAAAAAAAAAGTTTTGACTATAAAGGACATAAATAGTGCATTCAACTCAACTAAGCCTCAATCCCCAAACTAGTTGGGGTCGGCTAAAATGACATCATTGGTGATTGAACAGCTAAAATGGAAACATAACACTGGATTTTTTTTTTTTTTTTTTTGAAGGAATTCCTGCATGGATATTAATCCAATTACATGTATTTTTACACACAAGCATAGCGAAACATGTACAAGATCTTGTTGTTTAAAATAGTTGCCATATCAGATGCTTTTCAATGCCCTGGTGGTTTTTTCTTTTTTCTTTTTTTTTTCTTTTTTTTTTTTGAGTAAACAAGGCACTGGTTTTTGACATCTATGTCAGGCATCTAGGTAACATTATCAAGGACCCATACTTCACATGGTAAGTTAATGATCTCTGCTTCCTTGAAGGAAAATAATGATTGAGACTGTGCCCAAAGCTATGTTTCCCTAAATATAATTGGAGATATCAGGACAGATAAAACATATATGTAGACTATCCATCTAACTTGATAATATCTGAGTGGTAAAAAGGTAATTTGAGTTTAAGCTACACTATAATTCACAATTCCCATTGTGGAAAGGCTCATCTAGAGGGCCCTTTTTACAATATAGTGATTTCTTTCCCGAACACTCATGAACTTTTAAAAAGAAGAAACAAGTCGTGCTGTAAGGGAAAACAAAGGTGTCTAACCGGGGCTCTTGGCACCTCCTGAGAGTAGATAACAATATCAGAAGAGGAAAGAAAAGAAAAAGAAAAGAAAAGAAAATTCTTTGCCTTCATCTTAGCAACTGAAGAAACTACATATAATGCAAACAGAACTTGTAAAATAATGATCTCACCACAAGTCCATAGACAATGCTCCTAATCCAATTATATTAAGAAAGAAATTAGATCTGTTTTCCATGAGCTACCACCCTTTTGTTGAACTGAGGTAGTCTCTGAGGTAATGAATAATGAGGAGCCACAGCTCTCAAGGTAAATGTAATTTATAAACAAGATGATCATAATTGTATAGGATACAAGAATTCCAGCATTTTCCTTTAAAGATTGCATTCAATACTATCCAATTCACAAAAGACCACATCAACCAACAGACATACCGGGCCGAGCTCCAGTAGTATCATCCGAAGCTCCGCAGCTCTAACCTGCAATCCAGAACCATAACAACAATTATCTCCACAGTTTACAAGAGAACAGAGCTGAAAAAAGAGACCGAAAAATAATGAGGGAAAAACAATGTTATCACCTTGAACATCTCATCGGACCGATCGGAGATGCTATCAAGGTAACGGAGGGCAAACCACCGACCAAAGGTGGCACCTATTTGGAGAGACCGGCGGAGGAGCAGGACGGGTTTCCGGCGATAAATCGCTGAAATAGCCGGGAGATCATACTCATCCAGGAACTCCGCCGCCGAGGAAGCACCGTTCTCGAAGAGATAGCCAGAGTACTTGGTGAAGGCGTCTTCGTCGACGCCAGAGACGATGGCCCCGGCGGCACGCGGTGGTGGGCTTTCCCGCCGCCGGGGAGCGCGGGGACGAGAGGAAGGGAGGGGACGGGCCGGTTTGAGGAAGGCCCCAGGTTTGTATTTGGCGGGAAAGAGAGAGACAGGTGGCAGGAGAAGGATAGTCATTGGAGGGGAGAGAAACGGGAAGGACGAGTAGGGAAGAGAACACTAGAGCGAAGAGGGAAGAATGGAAATGGAAATTACTTAAAACGGATAAATCTTTTGGTTTTATGTGTGCGGGGTGGCTTTGCTACGTGTCATGCGTGTCGATTGGACCACTCGGTAGCAATCCTGGCCTCAATTGGGAATATTTTTCCAAAAGTTAGATACCTCTTTTTCGTGGTGTCTAAACTTTGCGCTTTAGTTTTTTGTTTTGGATGCTAATTCTAAGTTGACATAAGTTTAATTAATAATTATTATCAATTATTTGTTGTTTATTATCTTTAACTAAAATAGATGTTTAGCTTATGCTGTCAATATTCATGTTAATAAGATCATTCATCATTCAAATCTCTTATTATTATAATTTATTATATTATCATATTATATTTTAAAATAATTAAAAAAAAAATATTATATCCTATCTGCCGTTTGGGATCGTACCGATAATAATATTTTTTGTACAAAAATTTTGTATAAAGTTCTTTGTTCATCTATTGATGATAATGGAAACATTTGTAGGTTTACTATTAAAATTTATTATTTAATATATAATAAAATTTGATTATTAAAATTTTTTATTTGTTATAATTTATGATATTGCTATACTGTATTATAACAACGGTTGAAAAAGATGAAAAAAATCAATCCTGCGTTATCATCTTTTTGTTTTTTTTGAGTGAACCATGTTATCACGTAGATTACGTGTTGGTTTGCAAACGAATTCTAAGTTGGCAGAAATTTAAGCAGTAACTGTTAACATTATTAATGATCTCTTGGGATACAAAAACTAATTTTTTTTGCCATTTCAAGGGCTTTAACGACAAACAAATTCTAAAGAAGGTCACCAGATGGCTTCATTTGTTAAGTCATCCTATTACTTCTTAAATGATTTTATCAGCCCATATTCGTTGGGCCCCAACGTTAGGGTCATCCTCATTATTTCAGTAGATGGTGGTGCACAATTGAAATATTTGGAGACAGTCAAAAAAAAAAAATCAATAAATGGAAATAAAAACTTTTTTTTTACATATATATTCTTTTAAATATACTAACTTGACCCTTAAAGTGCTCTGGTCTTAATCATCCATGCATAGATCTCAAAATATTTTATTTGTGATCTATTTGTTTGCATACATCTTAAAGCATTTTATTTATGATCCATTCGCTGCATAGATCTCAAAGCACTTCGTGCTATATCATCCATTTGTCCATGTAATTTCAAAACACTTGATTGTCTACCATCCATCTACTTTCATTAGTATTTCTGTGCCAATCTTAAAGCAATCCATCCTCTATCATCTATTTGCCTACATAGTTTCAAAATACTTTATCATATGTCATTTATCTAACTGTATAGATTCAGAGCACTATATCCTCTATCATTTTTCATTTATATGATATCGAGTCTCCATCCTTTATTATCCATCCACTTGTACAAATGTTAAAGCAATATGTCCTCCATCATCCATCTATCTACATATATCTCAAAACACTCCAGCATCTATCCTCCTACAAAATATTTAAGCATGATGTCTTCTATCATTTATTTGTATACATATATGTCAAACTCTCTATTTACCGTCATTTCTATGCTTTCATTTTCTGCATAATTTTTTTTTTTACAAAATTCTTTATTCCTCATATCAATATCGGCATCGATGATGTTAATATTAATGACAAGAGTATCTACTTAGTCATTATTAAAATTCATTATTCAATATATAATAGAAATTTAGCTATTAGAATCTTTTACTTATTATAATTTATTGCATTGTTGTATTGCGTTACAAAAGTAGTTGGAAAAGAAGAAAAAAATTACTTCCTGCATGATCACGCCAATTACATGCTGGTTTGGATACTAGTTCTAAATTGGTAGAAATTTAATTAGTGACTGTTTGGATACAAAGACTCAATCTCCTTTGTCATTTCAAGGGCTTTAATGATGAACAAATCAAACGATGGTCATCGAACAGAGTCATTTGTTAAATCATTCTATTACTTCTTTAATCATGACAGTGTTGTCAGCCAATATAAAGATACTCATGTAGCAAGCTTTGAAAGCAAACTGCACATTGAAAACTTTTCTCTGTTTTTTTTTTTAACAATTTATCAGAATTTTTTCATCACATTCTTCTTGATTCCAATTCTGGATTGTGAAGTTAGGGGCCCAATTTACATCTCTATTAGATGTTTCTTGAGCAGCAATGGATGCTTTAAAGCAACTTTCTCTTTCCTCAAAACATCGATGATCTTTGTTCATTCCAAACCTCACCCTTCAGTTTCATAGACTTGCTTCAAAACTTGTCTTCCATAAATTTTCATAATAAAAGAATGTACAAGAAAATAAAACTTTTTTTTCTGATTGAAAGAAAGGCATATGCCACCCAAATTTTTATTGAGAACCAAGTAAAACAATATTTACATAAATGTATTGGGAGATGCAAGAACTTGTGAAGGAGTATCTGAGGATAAAACAGGAAAATGGCTATTGTTTGGACAGTGCGTGTGTGTATATATATGTAGATAGATATATATAGATATATAGATATGGATATAGATATATATAAACAGCAGCATGGAAGATCAAGAAAAGCAACTGAGAACAACTAATTGTGGCTAATCACTTAGCTAATGATCCTCTAAACTAAAGAAGCAGTCTTCAACCAAATTCTTCAGAAAAGGATGCTACATTTCAGCAAGCAGGCATGTGTTGAGGTGGAGAAAGAGCCCTATGGGACTTCCCTGTACCATTCTTTACTATAAACACCATGCTCATGCCTACACTCTGGTGATGCTCAAAGTGACAATGCAGAAGCCAAACACCTGCCATTGATGCAGAAAAGCAATTCGGGAAACAAGTATTGTAACTCAAGGACCCATTAGCACTATTACAAGTGCTTGTAAATTTCTAGCTTTAAGCAATCAAACTATGATTTTAAAACATATAAGCATGAAATTAAACTCCTTAATTTGTAGAATCAGAAAATCTCGTCTCTATCATGCCTTTTTTAAGAAGACCTCCTTTGAAAAAAATTGAATATTTTGATTTTTTTTTGAAATTTAAGAAAAGCAATAAAAACAATTATAATGTACTGATGTTTGCTGGGAAATTTCGAGAATGTCAGCGATCCAGCATTTCTAATATTTATCATTTGCCTAACGGATCAATAGGGTATTAAGACATACATTGTGCATATTATGCGAAAAATCTCTCCAGAAAGCTACATCCCCTAATTACAGTTTTCTAGATTAAAAAAAGGAAAAAGAATTTTTGGATGGAATAGTGCTAAATACAAGAAATTTTTTTAAAAAAATCAGCCACTTCAACAATTTGTTCAAAATATGTAGACTTCCAGGGCACGTAGGCACCTGGTGTTCAATACAGACATGCATGCACGCACGCTCGCAAGCGCGCGCGTGCGCACACACACACACATACATACATACATACATATATCTATGTATGCATGCATGTATGTGTGTATATAAAATTTTTGGACTTCTCTACTGCATGTCATATCTCCTCCTAAACAACCCTATTTCCGAAAATTATGAATTTTTAACAGAAAACAAAGAGATGAACTCTAAATGCAGCCATTTCTAAAGGAATCAGTCTATTAATAACTCAAGCAAACAAACGAAAGTAAATTTCTTGAACTAGCTGCTAGTTGCCCGAAGAAAAGGTAACCACCAAAACTTACCAGGATTGTTAGCCCTGAATCTGATGGCAGTCCATCCATTCTTTGGAACTGCGACAGTGGACATGTGAGGTGGATTGTTAAGGTTGTAATGAAGAGGGTCCTTCTTGGGGTCAAAATTCCCAAACCCCCATCCAACGACATAAAATCTATGTCCATGAAGGTGCATTGGATGACTCTCACCAGATACTACACTAGTCCCTTGGAAAACAATCTCCACAAGCGTATTATACTCCAACACCTTCACCTTGGTGCCCATCTCTGGCTCCCATAGCCTCCTGTTCATCATGTTCATGCCAGTGTAGTTGAACTTTAGTGGTGGCTCTCCTGGAAAATCTTCATCATAAACACCATGAAGCCCATAATAGTAAGCTTGGAGCACATCTACCTCGGGCTTCACAAAGCTTATGTTGTTGATACTGGCCTTGTTCATCATGCCCATCTCTCCTTTACACTTGTTAGCACCACAATTAATCAAGTTTTCCGAGAGAGTGAAGAAGAGATGCTCCTTAACATCCCTGAGATAGGAATCCAGATTTTTTCCATGATTAGCCAGATGACTTGTGAAATTATTGGCTGCATGCGAATCATTATAAGCAGGGAGGGATGGTAACATAGGGGATGATGGAGGAGAGCAACACGAGCCAGTATAATGAAGGACAGCTGTGGTCACAGTTTGGTCAGCCATAGGTCCCATAGAACTCATGGAGTCCATAGCCATCATGTGTCCCATAGACCCCATTCCGTTGTCAAAAGCACTGGCAGCCATGACATAGTAGCCAGGAGATTGGTTGGCTTCTATTAAGACATCCATGGTCTGGCCAGGAGAGATCATTATATAGTCGGTTGCCAGGGCCTTAGTGTAGCTTCCATCAATCCCAACCAATGTCATTCGATGCTTAGCAATGGAGAAGAAGAGCTGCTCATCCATGGCCGCATTGACGATCTGAAGAAGATAAGTTCTACCTTGTTCCACCGACATCTTGAGGTTTCTGTCATGGGTAATTTGATTGAAAATAGTTTGGACGTGTCAGAATTTAGTTTTGTCTGTATAAACTAAGATCAAGTTGGTTTTCTCTAGCAATCTAGTACCTGCCTTGGAGCATGGATAGAGATAACCAGGTTGTCCATTTATAGTATAAGCATCAGAGTGCACAGGATCTCCACCCATTTCAACTGCCTCTTTGTACACCTCCATCACATCTCTATTCCACCACTCTCCTACAAAAGAGAGCACAGAATAACATTTGATACCAACTCTGATTAAAATGTGTTCAAGAATATATCTTGAAAACTAAAGTATGCTGATTCAAGTTAATTAAGATACTACATAATTAGCAATCGAACTGGAGCAAATTAGCCCTAGCTAAAAGAAAATTAGATATGATCTTAGGTTCTTCAGAGGGGGAGGACTCTACCGAGTACTATTGGCTTGTAACCGTGAGGTATCGGGAATGGATACTGGGATTTTGAAAATAGACGTGGAGACACGATGATAGCGCCATGAACTGTGGCCCGTGCAGCATGGTCGTGTGCGTGCCACCAAAAGGTTCCTTGTTCTTTGCTTAGCATAAACCGGTACGTTTGGTTATGGCCTCTCTGGATGGGGCACTGAGTAATGTATGAGGCACCATCTGCCCATGGGTTGCCCTGCAGTATTACTCCATGCCTGAAATTTTGTCAGAGTCCATCAGTAGCTCTCCCCGTGAAACAATACAAAACCACTTGTTTCAATTCTATGAAGTGCAGTGAGATTAGACTCGCCGGTGGTGGATCAGGTGATTGTGTCGATTGTTGCAGCAGTGTTGGTAGTGGTACTGATGATGGTGGTGGTGGTGACGTTGACGGTGGTAGTGGTAAGGTGGTGGTGGTGGTGATGGTGGTGGTTGTCTTCTAGTGCTGCTGATGGTGGGTCATGGTGATGTTGCTCATCCGAATTGTGAGGGTCGGAGAGATGGTGTTAGTGATGGTGGAGCTGATGATTATGGTGGGAGTGGTGATGAGGGGAGTAAGGATAGAAGGAATAATGGACTTTTTTTTTTTTGTAATTTTTCTATAAAGGATTATTCTTTGATGATGGATATTGTATATTATTTTATTCGGACAGCTAGTTCTTAAGACAGATTTTTTTCTTCAAAATATGCTGTAAATATCCAAACACTTTGTTTTATCAAATATAGAGTAATTTTTTCCTAGGACTAGTTGTTGTGCATCACCTAATTACCAGAGAATGTTCATTCTCTAGAAGTTTTTCCGGAGTACCCAAATATGGTCTCAATGCTTTTCTTTGTTTTCTCAGCAAAAACTAAAATTAAATGATGGAATGGTATGAATATTCCAATGCAAAAACACATCAAAGGTTTTGCACAAGATACTTAATGGAGAATAGAGAGAAAGAGGGAGAGATAAAAAGTGACCAGTGGATAGTTATATTGTGCCTAGCCTTGTTATGGACATTGACCACCATGGTGTCTCCTCTGCGGGCACGTAGAGTTGGCCCAGGGAATTGCCCATTTACAGTCAGGATGCTTTTTGTTCTACAGAGCCGAGTGTATGGTGACAAGTCAACCTGCAATCAATGAGTTAGAAGAGATGTATATATATATTTTTAGTAAACACAATATACAATCTCCAATGTGTAGGAAAAAAAAAATCGTCATTATCATGACACAATTCCTTTCTTGCCTACATAAAATTATGAATAAAGATATATTTAGTATGTGAATGCTTCAGTTTCTTAATATCCTAATGATGTTGCAACAACATAGCGACTGAATCTTGAGCTATCTTTTGGACATATCAAACACCATATAAAGACAAGAGGAAAACCACATTTTTTAGTTTGTTCCTACACAATGGAAATTGAGATGTCACGATCAATTATGATCCAACAATATTTAAATTTTCTTTTATATTCACATTAACTTCTAGATGTGTTATAGGTTTCTCTGACACTTTCAAATTCCTTTCCAATGCTGCTAAAATATTATTTATCATTGCAACAAAGATGATTAGATAGGGAACGCTCACAATAAAATCATGATAGCGCATCTTGGACTTATGGTTATTCGAATTAACTCCAAAAGGTGAGAAAGAGAGCATCAGTGATAACAGTAATGATGTCCAGACTGTGGCTTTCCTCGTCGCCATTTCCACTTCAAATAGGCTGTTTCACCTCCTTCTTGATTACCTTCCAAAATTCCCTTCAAATTAGCCTGGTGAGTGAAATTGGTAGTTAATTAACAAATCTTTTATGAATAAAAAAAACTGGAATTGGATTTATAAAGTACATAGAAGACAAGCCAGAAATTCTGTCTCCACCATTCATAAGTAGTGAGAACTCTATTACTAGTCCTGTTCTTATTAAGTCCATCCACTTAGTCCTGTTTTTTTCTGGGGGAGGAAAAAAAAGAAAAGGAGACCAACTAAAACTAAAAGTGTATTCATTAAATTATAAATATGATACAAAAATAGACATTAATTAGATAGAATATTTAGGGCCTGTTTGAATGACTGGATTAAAAATCTCATAAGAATCGTGGATTTGTGCCAATACAATCACTTAAATAAGGTTGTTGTACTGCTGGTTGTATTTGTAAAGATATCTTCATTTAGGTGGTTGTATTTATCCAAACCCAAGATTTTTATGGGATTTTGGGCTCTGTCATCCAAACAGGTCCCTAATAATCAATGCTTCCTTTGATGTACACAAAACACGCCAAGAACAAGATAATATTAGAGTCCAACTCATAAAGATGCACTTGAGACTGAGTGATAGCATTGATGGCTGTGATCCCCAAATCTGTTGAAAAATTATATACAAAATTTGATAAAGTCTCCTAATTTTGGGAGGTGCATTTCTCGATTATTTCTCTTCCGTAGATCAAGAGAGAAAGAAATTGATAACGTGCAGATGCATGGATAGAAAGAAAATTGAAAGTCTGGGTTTAATATCAGAATAGTAAAATTAAATAACCAGATACTTATTAATGCCTTTTTAGCACTTCCAAAGCATGAAACAGATGCAATATTGCAATCTCCTATGGAAAAATATTGCCATTGATGCAAGTGCTTGAAGTGTTTACCTTCGCATATGATGGAACTTAAAATCCAAGCTCCTCCTCCTTCTTGGAAGGCTTCTTAAGGGCTTATAAGCCGATTGAGCCTATGAGGAGATACAAGACTGTTGTGGGAGAGTGACAGAAAAGATAAGGGAGTTTCATCTTGTAGGCTCTCTAAAGAAAGCAAGGTGGGCATGAGAAACTCTGCTTTAGTCTGATCTCCAACTTAACAAACTTAGTCAGAGACATAAAAATCCTTATCGCACGGTGACACGTGGCAGAGACAACAGTAAAGATTTCACAGGTAGGCGTTACCTAAAAAATTAAAAATACAAAATTATAAAGGTTATAACTTTAAGAAAAGATATAAAATATTGTAACCGAAGAAGGAAAGGGGAAGAAGAATAAATGAGACCTGCAGCTTAAGGAGGCCTAGAGCGCTTCATTCCATTCGCTTCCCTTTTTCCTCGCTCATCTTCTTCGTGTGAGCACCAAAAAGCCAAACAAGACCAATATTCCCAAAGAGAGGAACCTTCTACTAATTAAGATCACGCGAGCCCACCGGGATTTGCTTCTATCCTCCGTTTGTTTTGGTGGGCGAATATCTTTCTCTTCGAGCCAATGAGGCGTGAGATATGAGGAAACGCCGGATCGGGACCGGGAAGAAGATAAGGAATCAAAGCGCTTTGAAGTGGCGAAAGTTGCACCCATTAAAATTCTCTGCAGCCCAAAATGAGGACAGTCAAATAGGCCTGATCAAATCATGAACCATGATGTCAGGCCACCGAAAGAAGCTCGCATTATGATAGCAGAGACATACGACCGAATGGGTTTAGATTTTAGAAAGCAAGAAGTCGTTAATTGGAGTCCTCAAGAAGTTAACTTTCTGTCAGATTCTCGAATAAAAAACTATAAGGATGGATGATGCACTTCTAGCTTATCTAGCACGGATGCATTTAAGAAAGTGGGGGCAACATTTTCTCTAGTGGATCAGCACCATCTTTGACAATAAGCAGAGTGGTCAAGACCCAATAAGATGGTGCTCTAAGTGGCAATGCAGGAAATTGAAGTATAATGGTGGCTTGCAAGGAACATCATCCTCGATAACCCCATTAGTGCTGGTATAATAAGTTTGGAGTATATCGATCGAGGGGATATCAAAACATATGTTGTTTAATGTTGTCGATGAAATTGTTTCGCTAATAGTGTTGGGGACATTGGTAGGTTGGTCTTCATTGGTTATGCTTCATATTTTCATTAGTTTTGAAGATGGTTTCAGCCTCAGTGTAGCAATAGAAGGGAAGAAAAATATTATCACTTCAGTAAAAATAGAGCCTATGACCAGTTCATGTTAGAGATTAGAAGTGATTAGAAGTCTGCTAAAATCATTACCAGGAAATCCTTGATCTTTGATCAAATTTTGCCAAAGTAGGGAGTTCCTTCTGATGACACAACAAACTTGACCAGCCATTAAGGAGGTCAGGGCCAAACCAAGCTGTAGAGCCAATAAGGACGAATTTATCAAGAGAGATCCATAGATTTTTTCTTTCCAGAATGCCCAAGTAATTGCAGCTATCATCATGATGACGATGATTGAAGGAGTGTCCTTCACAAAGGATTTCAATCTCTAGCCTGAACAGAGATTACTAAATTTGTTTGGAGGTTGTTGAACACCCAATTGCTTGCAGATCGCATTCCAGATATCTGAAGAAAATGAACAATTAATGAACGCATGATCCACAGATTCTATATAAGAGAATACAACCGCCTAGATATTTTCCATCTTTCTGCTTAAATTATCTCTGGTGCATGGTTTTTAACATCAATAGACCGCTTATTACATTCCGTATTAAAAACTACTAGATGACCACTTCAACATACGACGCAACCAAAATTCAGATATGAGATACTCTCCACCAAATATCTAAAACATAGATTATTATTTAACAGATAAACACTGCAGTAGGAAGGCTTCGCACTAGGTTATATCCTGGCAAAAGAAACAACTAGAGACCGCAGTAGAAGATCAGGAGGAAGCAGCAATTGACATGACCTATGCTTCTATCTCAATTATGCTGTGGAGGAGGTGATTTGTTTGGTGCTGGGGGGTTTGGGCCACACAGCGCTGCTACTTGGATCCCTCTATCCTGAGCATCCATCAGCCACCAAACTTAAGACAAAATACCACTAAAAAAGTTTGACAAATTAAAGTATTCTAAATTATTATTATTATTTCTTCTGTAGAAAAGAAATCACCTGCACTGTTCTCAACTTGGCTTTACCTCTATCTTCAGAGCCTAAAGATTTAGGAATATATCAAATTAGATGACAAGATATAAAGCTCTATTATAAATAAGATGAAAGAAACGTTTCCTATTTTTACATTCATTTGTTATACTACCTACCTTTATCTTGATGCTTGCCATTGTTGCCACATTTGATGCCTTCAACCATGGGGAAGAAGCCGTTCTTCATCTGCTGGGTGAGCTCAGCCATGAAGGAAATGATCTCTAATCTCTGTTAAATGGACGGAAGAAAACGCTTCTCTCCTGTCCAAAAGGTAGTTTTCTAATAGAGGATTTAAGGACAAAAGACCTTGATTCAAGTGAACACCATCTGCACTGGTTATTGTTTTCAACAAGCAGCATGGAAGACCATTATTTCGAAGCTCTGACTTTGAGGATGCCAATCAAAAGAGTTTGTCTGCTTGTTGTGGGAATCTTTTAGAAAAAGGAAGGTTCTTTTTTTATGGGAAAGGACGGAAGCAAAATGCTTCCCCCCGCTTTATTCATAGAAAAAAGGAAGGTTCTCAGACTTTCGCCCAGGGAAGGAAATATTAGGTGTTTTTTATCTAAATAATATTTAAAAAAAATTATAAAATTAATATATTTTTTAATTTATTTATAGAAATAATGTAAAATTATAAAACACGATTTAAATCATATTTTTTGATAAAAAATATTATTTAAAATAACATTTATTCGCTCCACTCATCTCCTCCTCCGTCCTCGTGGAATCAAAAAAAAAAAATCCCCATGGAATCAGAAGGCCAAAAAAAAAAAAAAAATCGGCATCAGAAAATACCATTCCAGATGTCATTTTCAAAAGCATCATTTTAGACATCTTCTTTGAAAGTGCCATAATAAATGACGTTTTCTTCTTGTACCATATAAAATAATTTATGAAAATAATGTCTTCAAAGCAGAGCTATCTAACCCATCCTCACGCCATGTAGGAGGGATAGAGCAACTTTAGGCACCACCTAACCCACCTTCACGCCATGTGGGAGTGCTAAATCGGCCAGTAAAATCGTGGCTATACTAAAATCCTGTAGCAGTTTTTGATTTATGGTATAAATATATCTTCTTGGTATGAAAGAATGATGTTGAATGGTAAATGATGTTGAATGGTTAAATGCTGTATATACCATAAAGCATAACATCTGATCACTTGAAATTAAACTAATCTATGATAAAAGTAATAATTAATAATATAAAATAGAATAAAAATATCAAGTGTATAAAAAAGAATACAATAAAAGTCCCAGAAATACTAAGTATAAATCTAAAAAATACTAAGTCCCACAAGGACGTCGTGGTCGTCGTAGTTGCTTGGTCCTTCTCAGTGGCTGCTCCTGCTCCTGTATCTGCTGTGATGGCTCCTCCCCCATATCATCATGCTGCTCAGGAATAATTGGTACTATCGGAGCATTAGCGGACTGAGTGACCCCCTCAACCCCCTCATCTGGATATAAAGATGGGCCTGAAAAGAAAGTATCGTATTCATGTGGCCAACTAGGACCCGATGATGTCATCTGGGCATGTAGGAAGAAAAAGGCCATGCCATCTGTGGATCAAAAGGTGGTGGTATCTGTGCAGTATGTAGTGATGACATCTGCGAAATATGCGATGATGATATATGTGAACATATGATGATGACGTATATATCATATCTGACGCATCGGCTGCTCCATTCCAAGGCGCATAGCTATCTGGGTCAATGTCAATTTCCACCAATATTTTCGAACATGATCTCTCCATCTCACGCAGTATCTGGATCCACTCGTCCTCATCAGTCGTAGATAAAGCACAACGAAAATCGAACATAAGATCTGACATAGAATCAATCTATATAATAAAAATAAAATTAGTAATATACTGTAAAATATAAAACAAAGATATAACAGAACTACATAAAATATTTTACAATCTTAATTATTAAAAATAAAAATATTGATATAAAATATAATTTTCGTGGTCTTACCAAAAGACGTACAACAGAACTCTCACCTTCGTATCCTGAAATTGTATATCGAGGCTGTCTAATGACTCACACTGTAATGCTAAAAAATCAAGCCATGTAGTCCTCGGTATATGGACAGCCTTTCAAAATATGATCATCATGAACTATGTGATCTTAGTGTGCATTCCAAATGGTAATATACTCTACATGTCTAATACACTAGCCAATACGAGCTCTCCTCGTCGATCAATACGATGAAGTCTCTGACTGGTATCACACTACTCTGGGATACTCTAAATCTGACCAAACTGCCATAGCACATGATCGAAAAGATGCCACTTCACATCAAAACAAATAAGTAGCACCCTAGCAGTCCATATGTCATGTCCAACATACACATCTGCGATAATATAGCTAATATCTCACTGTATATGGTTCCACAAAAACTGATAGAGTTAAAATAAAAAATAAATTAGTAAGCTAAATTTTTAATAGATTATGAATACTGTAAAATGATATTTATAAATAAATCAAATTTATCCGTTTATGTGTATCAACTAATGTATCCAGCTGGCACCTATAAATTTATGTCACTCTCGTCGATACGTGGTGAACGTTGAATGCAACATTCCATCTGCTTGACAGTGTATTCATATTAAATAAATTTTATCGAATTTAAAACAGTACTAAATTTCAAGTAAATGAAGCAATATTTTTATATCTATATCCCAACAATCTGTCTAGTCTGAATGAGACATCAGGGTCATACTACTCTGGTGGCATCTCGAGCAATTGTCGTCGTAATAGACTGATAGTTGGTATCCTCTCTCATGCCCAAATCTGTAAATTTTAAAAAAATCATACATGATATACCCAATCAGAGCTACAAAAAATATTAAAAATATAAATTTTTAATTCACATACCTATAATAATACAAGATAACCACCAATCTCACTCTGATCAGCATAAAAATCCCAGCACATAGTTCTGTACAGACAAATTAGTACTGCACTGCCCCAATTGTGCCTACGAGCGAATTCTAAATCCTCCAATAATGGTAAAAACATCAACTTCATCTTATTTGATGAAATATCAGGTAATAGAACACCACCTAGCAACCGCAGCACCTGGCTCCTGACATACTATGCACCATCTCATCTGGTGCATCATCCTCAATGTGAAAATATGATAACGATCATCCAAATATCTATCCTCAGTCGTGAATGATCGAAAAACTGAGCCTCAGACTCAAACCCCAGCAATCGTAAGCACAAAGCTTGCCACTCTGGAATGATAAACGTGGGATCAACTCCGGTAACTGGATCACCATCAACTGAAAGTTCGATAAGGATGCTAACATCCTGTAACATGATGGTCGCCTCATCGAATGGAAGATGAAATGTGTGTGTCTCTGAATGCCATCTCTCAAGCAAGACAGTAATATGACCATCGTCCATCTGTATGCGACTAATCCAATACACTCTATAGAATTTCAGATATAGTAAATAATCCAGCACTCTAGGTGGGATGTGTTCTATCCTCCAAAAGTCAGTATCGGATCGTCGTAGTCGAAGGTGTCTGGGCTCCTACAATAAGATATAATAATTAGATAACGTATACAACTTTATAAAATATTTTTTTATAAAAAATATAAGTAGTAAGAGTAGGTTTGGAATGCTTACACCGTCATCTAAAATAGTCTGTGATCGATGGTGCTCCTGCAATGTAAGAATACTCCTGTCTCGAGGGCTTGGATACTGTGGATTGTAAGCCATAACACGCTAATGTATCTAAAATAATGATATATATCCCAAGTGTATTAGAGCATGAGAAATATAATTTTTAATATAAAAAAATGATGATGTCACTAATTCATTACTAGTAAATATCTGGTAGTACAATATTGTCACATAATACAACTTAAACACATAATACATTTCATCTCTGGATATAAAACAACATTGAAAATACAATCCACAAAAATACATAAAATAATATTGAAAATAAATCTTCGAAGCCTTTAAATTCTTTCACTGCTTGAAGTTAAAGTGTGTTAAAGTATCATAAGACAGCGGCGGTGATCATGATCCTGTTCCTTATAAATGCTATAGTGATTCTTACTTCTTATTTGCCTATCATTCATCTCATTTTGCAGTCTTGTTGACTTTGGTCGGTCTTTCTATTTGGGTCTCAAATGATGATGATCAAGAATATATTTAAACATACTGTATACATCAAATAATCTTCATGTGGTAATGGATTAAACTCGCCGCTCCAAGTATTCATTATACTATAATTGTATATGCATCACCCATAAATCTACTAAAATGTACAGTAATTTCTTGGTACACAGCTAAAACGTGTGAACATGGATATTTGTACATGCTCCACTTTCTACAAGAATATTTTCTTTCAGTTAAAGTAACAGTATGAAAATTTTTCTACCATATAATCTGCACTTGCTCTCCTCGTAAGCACTTCATATATGCCTCTTTGAAGGTTGAAAGCCGTTACTCAATGCTAGTTAGTTTTAACTTGATTTTCAGCAATCTTAATAGCAACATGAAGAGTAAAAAGATTATTTGGGTTCTCCTGTATATATTTAAAGCTTGGGCATGTCTTATATTAAAATATTTCACAAGACGGTAAAATATCATTTAAACACCAATTGTAATTGGCACATTTCTAGCTCTTCGTAAAATACTGTTAAAATCCTCCGACAAATTTATAATTAAGACACCATAGCGCAAGCCATCATTATGTGCCAATGTCCATTTTTTTTTTCTAACTCAGACAATCAACTCCAAGCCTCTTCATTCACTGTTCTGATCCTATCCATGATAAAGTTGAACTTACGAACTTGATGAGTGCTTCCTACTTGTCATACTGCTCTTTTGAGCTGCACATTTTTAAAATGAGTGTTGAAATTACTACAAATATGTCTTAAGCAGTATCGGTGATAGGCACGTGACGGATTCCATCCAATAGACTCATCTGTAATGGTATTTAATATACCTAGATGCTGTCAGAAATTAAGCATACTCCATTTCTATCTTTGACGACATGTGTTCTGAGCTAGAAAAGAAACCAACTCTAACTGGCAGTCATTTTCTCATCCATAATTGTATATGATAAGAAAAATATCACATTCTCTGCATCAATTCCTGTTGCAATTAATATTTTACCTTTAAACTTTTCATATAAGTGCATGCCATCAATGCTGATTACAAGACGGCAATACCTAAAATCTTGGATGGATAGTTTGAAAGCTTAGAAAATATAATTTAAAATTCAAGCATTGAAATTTGTAGTTTGAAAAAATCTCATGAAATAATAGTACCAGGGTTTGCATGTTGGAATGCAGCTAAATAATAGGATAATTTTATATAAGACGACTCTATTCTTCATAAATATCAACCAATGCCTTTTGTTTTCCATACCATGCTTTCCTGTATGACACTGTGTATTGAAATTGATCATTAATGGTTGCTACAATAGCTTCAACTCTAACACCGAGATCTTTCTGAACAATATGTCGGACTAGTGTGCCAATCATCCTTTCACTGACATGTTTGTAGTATCGACTCAATCTTGTAAACAAACAAGTATGAGGATCCTCATATTTTGTGATTTGAAAATATCCATGCTTTTTCAACAATGCAGCATGAAGCCTCATTTATAATTTTGTATATTATCTGATGATGCACATCATACGGATCACAACTTTGAATGTGACTTAATTACATTGTATGTCTGATGCTTCAGAATGTGATAAAAATCAACAGCTCTTTTTAGATAATCTTCACTCTGAAACATTAGATCTTTAAAAAATTCAGTCATCGAAGAGTCCCAAAACTGATAATCAGAGTTCAATTTTCGACCAGCGCTAATACAACCACCATCATCTAAATTTATGTTATTAAAAAATTATAGGGGTTCGTGCAAACAAAGTTGAGGTTTTTCCACATTAATATCAGGCTGAACATCTTCATCACTATCTTCATCTTCATCATTATCATCACCGCTACTGTCCTCATCCATCCAATAGTCTTTATCCTCACTTTCATCTGACTCAAAATCTAGATTATCAAAATTTATTCCACCGCCTATCCAGTCATCGTCCCTTATATGAGTATCGTATCTCGCACTTACTACTACTTCCACCATAGAAAAAGTCACCATAGCAGAAGACATCACAAGAGAAGTCACCATAGGACTTTGAATAATTGGACAATTAGGGCTAGCAGTAGTAAAATATTGTTCTGCAAATATGGTCTCAACATTATCGGTTTGCACCATAGGAGTTACGAAAGGAGAGGAAGGCCTAGGAGTATTACCGTCTTGCATGAAAAGCCGACTATAGCATCCAAAATTTGATACATCTTTCTTTTCATATATAATTTAAAAAATGATATTTTAAATATTTCAATGAAAATGTCAGCATTTCTTGGACATCTTCATCGTCATCAATTGAAATTAAGATATACTTGCTCTGCATTAATTGTCCCGACAGATTAGGAGATCTCCATTTCAATTTGATTTCGTATTTTTTTTGTTTATAGGAATACTATTATATAAATGATCCAATAATTTTGACATGATAATGATGAAGATACCCTAATCATTCGATTTGCAGGATGACCGTACTGCACGCCAGCTTCGCTATTCTGTATTATACTATCATAATACAATAGTAGACGAACCCGAGTACTGGCTATTTTCTCACAAAAATCTATGACAATATCAAAATCAAAAAATTTAGTATTAATAATTATTTTATTATTTCAAATGATTTACATGATAAATACATCAATCCTATCATCAACTAATAGGTAAAGATAGTCTTATCCCATTCAGAAATTACATCAATTTTATAGATTAATTACAGTAATCAAACGATATGCAATACGGACTGAAAGAAATTTTGATAGTATTTCTCCTTAGTTCTCCCCACGTGACTGAAAATGTGTGAAGAGAACTAAAGAAAAATACTGTTTGAAATTTCTCTCGAACCTCTGCGTATCATTTGATTACTGTAATTACTTATAGAATTAAATGCAATTTCCAAACTATCCAAACTGGACAATCAATTGATCAATATATATATTTTAGGGCATCCGTACAAAAATATATAATTAAATTATAAAAATCTCTATGAGTTTAAGTCGAGAGTATACTTAAGTTCAGTATTTTGAAAAATATACACCTACAACCCGATATTTATGAAAAACCTATAATTTAGTCCCCACCTTAGGGGATTACGTGTAGATTTTTTGTAGACGTTAGGGATATAGGTATAGGTTTTTCAAAATATTGAACTCATATGGTAATTTCGACCTAACTTAGAAGAATTTTTATAATTTATTCATATATTTTTGTACGGACGTCGTAGAATATCCTACATTGCCCAACTGATGGGGCGGCGACCCCCCCCGCCCGGCAGTGCCGAGCCAAAGGAGGGGCGGCTGCCGTCGGGGGAGGCCGCCGTCGGGCCAAAGGGGGAGTGGGGATGCCACCGGCGAGGGCCGGTGAGGTGGCCGCCGCGGGCCAAGGGGGCGGGTGGGGAGGGGGAGCGATCGCCGCCGAGGGGGTCATCGTGGGCCAAAGTGGGGGGGGGTTGCCACCGGGCCAAAGGGGGGGCGACCGCCAGGCCAAAGGGGGGGCGGGGCTGCCGCCGGCGGGGGTCGGGGGTGGGGTGGCCGCCGCCAGCAGAGGGAGAGAAGATGGGAGAGAGGGAGAGAAGAGGAGGAAGAGGGGCTTACCGGCACGGAGAGAAGCAGAGCTCGTCGGAGATCGATCCAACAGTCGGAGTCACCGTCGAGAGGGGGAAGATGGGCTTGCAAGGTTTTTTTTTCTTTTTTGGTATATATGAAGGATAAACGTTAGTTGGAATGGCGTCTTTGAAAACGTCATTTCACATGATCTTTTTTTTTTTTTCTGATCCTTTGATTCTACGGGGGATGGAGGAGTCCATGGAGATGGGGGAGGAGGTGACGTGGAGCGAAGAAAAACCATTTGAAATGATATTTTCTATTAGAAAAATGTATTTGAAACGGGTTTTATGATTTTACATTAGTTTTGTAAATAAGTTGAAAGATGTATTAGTTTTGTAAAAATTTTTTTTTAATATTATTTGGGTAATGGACTCAAAACATTAGGAAGGGAAATTTATAAACCTTGTTGCTCCTTGGATTCAATTAAATATCTCTATTTTGTATCAAGTTAAACTTTACAGTCCATGTTATGGTCGTAGGATAGGAACAAGTGGATAATGATGCAATATTAGCAGATAACTATGTACATTTTCAGAATTTTTGGAGGTAATCTTTGTAATTTGTCTACATTGTTAGGCAGTGAGTTGGCGGCGAACATGGATGAGATTGGGCCAGCCTAAGCTTTTAGTCCACCTTCAAATTTTCTTTGGTGTCAGATAGCCCTTCAATGGCACGGTGCAGGCCCATTCAGGATATGATTTTTTGAAACCCAGCCTGCTTTCCACTGGTTATTTGGGCATTCAAATATAACATGCTTGGACACCGTTTGCTATTATTATCAGTTTGATAGTTTCGAATCATTTAAATTGCAGGAGCATCAAACACATATCCTCTTTCTCATGCAATTTGGACACGATTTTATTATAAAATTTTTATCAGTTTAATATTTATTTAAAAAAATTATCAAAATAATATTTTTTCGAAAGTATTTACCAAATTACTATCCGAATAAAATCGTCCTATTTTAGAATGACTTTGTGTGCTGACTCAGCACCTTTACTATAGCCTTACTACCAGAATGGATCCATAGCATGAGTCGCCCTATGATAAGACGACTCTATAAGCAAATTATATATTATAATATTATATATTATAATGTTATAATATTATATTATAATATTATATTATATTAATATATTATGTTAGTATAATATAATATATATTATATAATATATTATTATAAATTATATATTAATATATTATATTAATATATAATTATACTATTTTCTCATTGTATATTATTATAATGTAATATAATATATTAGAATATTTTATTATATTAATATTTTATTTTAATATAATAAAATATATATTATATAATATTATTTTATATAATAATATAGTGTAAAATATTATAAATATATAATATATGATATTATATTAGTATACATTATTGTATTATATAATATTATATATTATATATAATATAACATTATTATATTATATATAATATATATCATATGACATTATTATATATTATATAATATTATTATATAATATAAAATGGTATAAAATATTATATATATTATATATATCAATATATAATATATTATATTATATTATTATACATTATTATATTATATATATTATATATTATGTATCATATAACATTATTATATATTATATAATACTATTATATATCATAATATAGTGTAAAATATTATTAAATATCAATATATAATATATATATATATTATATTATATTATTATATATTATAGTATATTATATTATATTATATTATATAAATATATATTATTATATAGTATCGTATTATATTATTATATTAAATATACTTTTTTGAGATATAAATTCAAATTTATCCAACATTATTTATAATTAATATGGCAAGATATCTTAGAAATGATGGACAATCCCAAACTCCAACAATATAACCTGTATCAAGGTCAATAATTAATTTTTTTTGCAACTAATAAAAATTATAATATGTGCTTTTGAATTAAAAAAAATTTATAATATTAATTTTAAAATAATGTAACCCAATAGTTGATGATTATAATTTTTTTTAATAAGAAAAAATATACGAGTATCACAGCTATCGAGAAATATATATATCAAGATATTGGGGCCTCCTTCGCGTCCGTCTCTCTCTAAGAAGGATTGTTTAATAACTCCTGAAGAGAGAGAGCGTATGAGTAGAGTCCCATATGCTTCGATCGTGGGATCTATCGTATATGCCATGACATGTACAAGGTCAGATGTGGCATACTCATTGAGAGTAGTGAGTAGATACCAATCTGATCCTGAAGAAAATCATTGAAAGGTAGTTAAAGCCATCCTTAAGTATTTGAGAAATACTAAAGACCAATGGTTGGTTTATGGCGAGTCAGATCAGAAATTTGTGGGGTTCACAGACTCCAGCTTTCAATCTGGCCATGATGACAGCAGAAGCATGTCGGGTTATATCTTTACTCTGAATGGTGGAGCCATCTGCTGGAAGAGTTCCAAGCAGCATACTGTGACAGACTCTGTTTGTGAGGCAAAGTACATCGCAGCATCGGATGCTGCTAAGGAAGATATGTGGCTGAAAAAATTCATCATCGAGCTCGAAGTAGCACCCTCCCTCGATGGTCTGATCCTGCTCTACTGCGACAGCACTGGTACCATAGCTCAGGCGAAGGAACCCAAAGCACACCAGCGGAGAAGCACATTTTGTGTCGCTTCCATCTGATCCAGGAGATCGTGGATCGAGGTGACATCGATCTTTAGAAGATCGACGGAAAGGAGAACCTGGCCTACCCCTTCACTAAAGCCCTAACGATAAAGGAGTTCGACGACCACAAGTCGAAGATGAGTATTAGATACTGTGCCAAGTAGCTTTAGGACAAGTGGGAGTTGTTGGAAAATATATCCCAAAAGTCAATCGTCAATCTGTTGACGGTTGAGCAACTTTGTATTGTAATTGATTCGTTAATAAATAAAATATATTTTTGATATTTTCATCACAAGTTTTCATCTTCTAATGAACTCCGTTGTTGTGATGAAGTCTTTAGGACTATTTAGGTTCAATAAAGAGAGGATTTATCGATTAGTCCTTAAAACTGTTCACGACCAAATGATAGGCTATTAATAAGGACGACAGTCTCTATCGAGTATAGATCGCTGTAGGCCATATGGGTTGGTTATCCTCTTAACCAAGGTGTGTGGAGACACTGGTATGGCATACAGGTGAGATGTAAGGGTACATCGTCATTGAACATGACCAACTCCAGAGCATTCTGCTGTCGAGAATGTCTCTGATGGGATATAGGTATAAGTATCCCTTAGACCTGAGATCGCCTCAGTGATTTGCAACTTGCAAGCAACTCACTATGCTTTGGTACTGGACTAACTGAATTTTTAATTCAGTAACGGAAGATTTTTGGGCATAATCAAATACTTGCGAAGTCAGAGTGTGATCAAAATAGGATTGACCACTCCAAGAGTTAGAGAAGAATGAGTCGTTGTATTTCAATTTAGCAAAATTTTGGCCACGGTAATCCATCAGATGGATTTGATATTTTGAAATACAATGTGGACAATCTGATCAGAGTTGACAGTTGAACTCTGAGGTATCCTATGAGCATTTTGGTCAAGGAGATGAATTATATGGAAACTATATCCGCATGGTTCTAAGGATGTTGTTCTACACATTCGACCTATCCGACCGTCGGATACCATTGCTAGATGGTCACTTCGATTGGTACAAAAATTTATTTCTGTACTACCGACTTCAGTTCGGACCTATGATGTCACACACATTAGAGTTCACGATCCGATCGGATGGTTGATCAACGATTAAGAATCGTTCTAGGATTAAACGATCAATACAATTGACATTTAACCTAGTACAAGTATTGCAGGAGGATCGATTAGCAATTCAATTACTAATTGACTTAATTTGATTAAGCCAAAGGGCTGAGATTAAGTCTAATTAAATATGATTTAATTAGATTTGATTTGGACTTGATTGGATCAAGTTCAATTGATTTATTAGATAAGTCAAGTGCAAAAAAAATTAGTCCTAGTTCAATTAGGACTTGGGTCAACCTAATTTCTAATTTGATTAAAAAATTAAATCTAATTTAAATCTAATTTAATCTGATTAAATTAGGCTCTTAATTGGGTTAAGATCTATTTTAATTAGGTTGATTTGATTTTGGTTTGATTTGATTTGAAAAACCAAATTTGAATCCTAGTAAGATTAGGATTCCACCTTGCGCCACCTTAGCCCCCCACGCCCACTCTCTCTTCTCCCACACCCACTCTCTCTTATTTTATATGACAAAATCCTCTCTCTTAGGTCTTCACGCATGCCCAAAACTTTTCTCTCTTTCTCTCGTACATGGAATGTGATTGTGGATCAAGTCAAAGTAGAAATTAGTTTGGATTTCAAATTCTATGAGATAGAGTTTTAGGAAACCAAAATTTTTTTCTTATGGCACTGATTTTATCCAGATTTTTTTGAGATTTTTATGGCTTTTATGGTATATAATATGCGCCCTTTGCTAGTGGTCCATGGCAGAAAAAGAAGGAGGAGACATCCAAGAGTTGGGCACCCCTTGTCTTGTCTTGTTTGGATAATCTTTGACTAGGTATTTGACCTAGATAAGGACTCTTCATATCTCTCTATTTAAAATGAATTTCTTCATAAAATTTTTGTGGATTATAGAGCATTGAGAGACCTTTGGGGCATCCAAAAATTAAGGAGAAAGAGTCTTGGGGCATGGAGATCTAATACACATAAACTAGGTGTTTGGGTTAGAGCAAAGAGAAGAAGAAGAGGATCTTCTTCTAGAGTTGCTGGGTTCATCCCTTCCCTTCCTCCATCTATAAGTTTTATGAAAGTGTCTCATCTAAAACTCCTTCTCCTACTTCTCATCTTTGGAAGAGTCCAAATCAAGAAGAAGGAGGTATCTGATCGACCATCGAAGAAAGATCAGCGCAGTACTAGCATACTGTACTGATTTCTTAGATCATGACTTATGATCATGATTCGTGGGCTCGTATGGATGATTTCTAGAGATCGGACGTGTGTGCAGCTCGCAACATCATCCTCAAGTCTGGATCAGCAAAGTTAGAACGTCTAACTTGCAAGGTAATAGATCTGATCTATTATATTTTACATACATTAGATGTAGTATAGAAACATATTGATATGATCAACATGTAGTTCTTGCTCTTTATATTTTAATTTCTGATTTAATGCCATATAATAATCATGTAATAGGATCTTAGATTTAAAGATTCTCTAGTTTTACAAGATAAATTTTGATTTATTTTAATCTTCCGCTGCTTGATCTTGAAAAAGTTTCAAAATCTAACCCTGAAACCCTAGATCTGGTTCCTTCAAATCCAACAGATTCATCTGAAATAGCAGCTAGTATTTCTTTATGCCGGTCTGAAATTATGCCAATCTCCATACGATCACGTGCCACATAATAACGCAAACGCCATAAAAATCATGACCAACTACTACTGCTCTCGCTTTCATAAATGACAAATGCTAGAGGATAGATACTCCCATTTTCATCTCTTCCTACAGCTATAATAAGAGTATCCTTATACTGACTGTATAAATATGTTGCGTCGATACTAATCAATGGGTGACAGAACTGAAAGCCCTGAATGTATGGATCAAATATCCAAAAAACTTGATGGAATACCTCTATATTTGCTTCTATTATAGAAAATTTTATAAAATCTATCACGGTCCCTTCCTTGGCATGACAAATTGTAGCTAGCCAAAGATCCAATGTGTTATAGGACTCTGTCCAATCTCCAAACAACTCGTCTATAACAAGTTGTTTAGCTATCCACGTCTTTCTATAAGATGCCTCACACTGCCATGCATCATGTACGTAAGCCTGACAAGCTGATATAGATATGGATATCTCTGCTCTAACTGATCCTCTAATAATATTGACAATCATGCATGCATCAAGTTGTGGATGATCTCGTATCACATCTGTATTCAAGCATGTGTGTGACCCTTTATATATCGTAATCTCTTATCATTGCATCTTGATCCGAAGGAATGTACAAAGATGCCAACTACAAGTATCAGACTATCTACACACGACACTCTATTTAATCCTATCTGACTCGATGACTTTGAAAGGATGGTGGGTGTGAATGGCATATTGTTTCATGGCACATTGTACTTGTTCTTTCGATCTAAATACCATTTCTTTCTTAACTTTTTTTTTCCATCAAAAAATGGATGTTCTGACAATGCTCCATAGAATGCGGCCTCATCATCATAGGATGCATCAACTAGCCCGAATTTAGGAACAAATGGTGCCTCATATGATGGGACATCCTCTTCTGCACTAAACTCTCCACTGTCACTGCCATCAGACTCTACATCATCATCCTCATCTTCGTTATTGGTAGGATTAGGATCATAACTAATAGCGTCTTTATTTTCAAATAAAGTTGTATCGACCATTGCAGTTCTCAATCCTTCAAGTCCGACATGTGTTGCATGTGGCTGATTAAGTGATACAAGATCATAAGATTCATATTCCACATGCTCCACGGTAGCTGTCACATAACTAAGATCGACCCTTGTATCATCAAATGCGGTGTTATATGGATATTGATATGCAGACTCTGCACCTATCATATATCGAGGACTATTAGTTATGGATGTTGCTGGTCCACCAACGGTACATACAGGAGTACCTCCGTACTCATACTCAGCTTCATCGACTATTGGAGCTGTATCAAATAGAGATCCCCCTATCTCCAATTGCGCAAGTTGGATAGATACAGCCTGAGAAACACTCATATGCTGTTTACCACCATTCGAAATTCCTACTGCTGCCGGCTTAATAAAAATTTCAACTGCACAAAAAATCCCCTCTGATGGGATGCCTAAGATGGTATTCATGTTCTGATCATCTTCAATAGGAACAGCTAAATACTGCCCAACAGTATGAATCGAAAATCTACATAGTATAAAAACTCTATAGTGATTGAGGTTCCTTCTAGTGACAGCATAGTAGACTCACACAAGTTCATGGTATATTGCGTTACGATCCACCATGATCATTTGAATCCTTTCACCATCATAATATACACCATTAGCATCACGACCGATCCTCCTATTCCAATGAAAGATAATAGTGACAAGACTTGGATCTATTTTGTTAAAAATTATTATGAGAAGTAACTACATGAACATATAAACAGATATTGACTAGAAGAAAGTACTTAATATTTAAAATGACTTACATAATAAATGCATCTTATCGTCGTCTAATATGTAAAGTTAGATCCTATCTCATTTAGAAATTGCATTAATTCTATAGATAATTACAATAATCAAATGATGCGTAATAAGGACCGAAGAAAACTTTGACAGTATTTCTCCTTAGTTTTCCCCATACGGTCGAAAATGTGTGAGAGAAACTAAAAAAAATTACTGTCCGAATTTTTTTTTGATTCCTACAGTGCATTGTTTGATTACCATAATTATCTATAGAATT
This sequence comes from Elaeis guineensis, assembly GCF_000442705.2. NCBI lineage: Eukaryota > Viridiplantae > Streptophyta > Magnoliopsida > Arecales > Arecaceae > Elaeis > Elaeis guineensis. Next base: position 67,519,434 of record NC_026007.2, read on the forward strand.
AATTAAAATTTTTAAATTATTCAAATTGGACAATCAATTGATCAATGTGCATAATTCTCTCATCCATACAAAAAAAATATAACTGTAAGGATACTTTAGAATATGTACATTAATCAAAAGATAGGTCTATGATTTTATGCAATGCAAAATTTTTAAAAATAAACGATTGAGTAGAAATTTTTTTTATAATTTATTTATAAATTAATATTACTTAGATAAAATTAATTTTATTTATAAATTAAATTTATCTTTCTTATAATCAAGCCATATAAATAAATAAATTTCTAATTTATATAAAAATAAAAAAAAATTAAAAATTAAAAAAATATATATACCTGATGGGGGGATGGGGCGGCGCAACAGGACCATCGTGAGGGTGGGGGCGCTGGGAGGGCAGGAGGGGCGCCAGGGACCACTGAGAGGGAGGCGGGGTGGGGGGTTAGGAAGGGACGTCGGAGACTGTCAAGAGGATGAAGGAGGGGCAGCGGTACGTCGGGGAGGAAGGGGCTAGGCCGAGAGGAGAAGCGAGGAGGGGCGGTACGTCGAAGAGGGAGTGGGGGCGGGCTGAGAGGAGGAGCAAGGAGCATCGATTTGTCGGGGAGGGAGTGGAGGCGGGCCGAGAGGAGGAGGGAGGGCTACCGGAGATCGAGAGGAAAAGGGAGGGGAGTTCTCGCGCTAGGGACCAAGAGGGTCATTGGGGAGACATGCGGGGAGTAGTTCGGGGAGAGGGGAAGGTTTTTTCCTAAGTGATGGAGAGAGGGGAGGGAGGGGTGTGGATTGATGTTTAGGCCCGACTAAGTCGTCTTATAGTATGGTGGCTCTATGAGTCATTCTATTATAGGGCGGATCTCTTACTGCTGACTCCACACTTCAGGTGGAAGGCGAGACGATGAGTCAGCACAAAATCATCCTATGATAGAACGACTTTGTGTGGAGCAGTATTTTCATAAATACTTTGGGAAGAGCATTATTTTGATAATTTTTTTTAAAAATAAACCTTATTTTGATAAAAAATCCCAAACTATGGATACGTTTCCCCACGTAACTAGATTTTTTGAGATACATATGTGGGAAACAAATTGAATTCAATCGTTTGAAACTAGTTTCTCATGCATAGTTTATCAAATTTTACATGAAAATGCTCGTGTTTTATGTTAAAAATATTTAAATACTTATGATCCATTTTTTTAAACATTTTTATTTTTCTTATGTTGCCCAGCTATGCAACCCAAGAGGGGGGGTGAATTGGGTTTCTAAAAATTTTAGGCTTAATTAATTACTTATGATGAACAAAACAAAGACTTTAATTCAATATTAATTACCTAAAGCAGGAATGCAAAGATATAATAAAGAAATAAAGAGAAACAATAAAGCACACCACAAACACAAGGATTTATAGTGGTTCGGTGCCAACCTTGCACCTACATCCACTCCCCAAGCTCCTACTTGAGAATTTCAATCCACTATACTTGTATTCAACCCGAATACAGAACGTCAGAAACTCCGACACTAGCTATCCCAAACTAGTCTACTTGTTTTCTGGGTACAAGCTAACCCAAAACACTCCGATTTCAGGTTCGGATCAACCTTCCCTTGTTTTGAAAATCCTCCAAAAACAAGAACAATTACTCACAAAGAGTAAAAAAATTTAGAGCACAAATTAATACAATAATAGCTCCTTAAATGAGCGAATATAACAATAAAAATACTTTACTCAAATGAAGAAACCCTTTTTGGATTTTCTCAAGGTGGATGAACGCTTGAATGAATGCTTGAGAAGAGGATGATCTTTGATTGAAGACTTCTTGAAGGCTTTGAAAGATCTCTTGATCAAGGTTGAACAATAGGCTTGAAAGATCCTCTCTTTGAATGCTCTTGCTTTTCTCTTTCACAATCTCTCTTGTATATTGTGGATCCTCTCTCTTTTTCTTTTGGGTATTTCGTTGATCTCAGGCTTTCTCGTGTAGATTTTGGATCCTTTTGTATATAGGTTTGATCTCTCCTTTTTGATCTACAATTTTTTCATCATTTGAAATATTTTATAGCAATAAAAAATAAGAGAAAACAATTTAGGCAGATAAAGAGCCGTTAGAGCAATTTTAGGAAGCATAAAAGGCAATTAAAATGGGCAAAAAAATAGTCGTTACTGATATTTTCCATCGCAGGGGTCGACTCATGAGTCGACTCATGCTTCAGGAGTCGACTCATGAGTCGACTTCTGTTGCAAAGACCAGAGAATGAGTTTCTAGAAATTCTTGGCTCAAATCAGCAGGGGTCGACTCATGAGTCGACTCATGCTTTGTGGGTCGACTCATGAGTCGACTCACAGATCGTGCCAAGCCAGAAAACTAGCGTGCCAAGGGGAATTTTTGCATGCCAATCAGCTCATAGTGCCATGAGTTGACTCATGAGTTGACTCATGCACTTCAAACCTTCATAACTTCAAAAATATAAGTCCAAACACAATGAAATTTTCACCAATAGATTACAAATCACTTGTTCTACCAAATGATACTATCAAATCAGGATTTTAGTAAAATTACAATTTTACCCTTGAAGAGCATAAAGATTTTTTCAATTTAAAATATTTGTATCTCTTCAATCTGCTTTGTAATCATCAAAATCAATCTAGGAGCAACAATCTCCTCCTTTTTGATGATGACAAAATATTTGAACAAAAGTATTTATGTGAATCAATAATTTCAAAAGAATGCATTATACATTTATATACTTGAAAAGAGTAAGATTCTTTTGGCATGTAATATAAATGATCATATACAAAAATAGTTTGTCCATCTTTTTAAAGATTTGAAGATATGCTCATTGGAATATGTGATTTTAGTGTTAGAGCAGAAAACTTGTTTTTGTTATCAGAGCAAGTTGTATTTTGAAAATTTGCTTATTTTCATTTGATTTTAGTTTTAGCATCAGAGCAAAAATTAATTATGTGCTTTAATTGCTTTTGATACAAAAAAATAATTATGTGTGCCAAAGCATGTTTAAGAGTTGATTTTGAAAGTGTATTAGCTCATTTTGAGTTTAAGATATATCAGAGTAAGAGAAAAATAAATTTTGCAATGTATCGGAGCAAGAAAAATAATTTTACAATGTATCAGAGAAAATTTTATAATGTATCAGAACAAATTTTATGATGTATCAGAATAAATTTTATGATGTATCAGAGCAAGTTAAAAAAAAATTTAAGATGTATCAGAGTAAGTTGGAATTTTGAAGTATATCAGAGCATATTTAAATTTTTAAAGTAAATCAGAGCATATGTAAAGAAGTAATTTAAAAGTTACATAATTGCATTGTACTTAGCATTGTACTTTTGATATTGTTCTTTAAATTCTTCAATTAATTCTCATAATTTATAGTTTTGCTTTTGATGGGTTGCTTTTTCTTTAATTGCTCATAATTGAATTATTTTTTGTTTAATTTCTGTTTGATGCCAAATTTCTCATAATTTAGGGTTTTGCTTTTAAGGTTTTGCTTTTGATGAGTTGCTTTTTGTTTAATTTCTCCTCCTTTTTCTCATAATTTAGGGTTCATTGTGTTTAATTTCTCCCCCTTTTTCTCATAATTTAGGGTTCATTGTGTTTAATTTCTCCCCCTTTTTCTCATAATTTAGGATTTTGCTTTTAATGATTTGCTTTTTGTTTAATTTCTCCCCCTTTTTGACATCATCAGACATGGTTAACTTCTCCTTTTTCTGAAACATTCTTTAATTTCTCCCCCTTTAGAGTTAATCACAGATGTTTGCTCCCCCTTAATACAGCAATTATTAACAGCAAACAACAACAAAGAGAAGACAATATTTCAACAAGGAGAATATATATATAACCAAAATATGATCAACATCATTACAAAAGGTAGAAATATAAGTAAAAGATGATTCCATTAAAATCATAATTGTTTCAATACATAGTTCATATTATAATAATCAACCAGCTAATTGTCAATACATGGCCCCAAAATACAGATCCTAGAACAAGACACTAATACCTAAGATCTAGTAAAGATCATGAGAAGTCATGGATCGGAGTCATCAGATATGGTATGAGAAGCTGATGGATCAGAAGTGCGTCCTCTACCCAGTCTACCTCTGGCACGAGCAGGAGAGCGAGATGAACTGGGAGGCTGAGTACGCTGAGATGCTAAGGACTGAACAGAAAGGGTGAGTCTAATGGAATCAAGTACGTTCAGTGCTCTGGAAACAGATTGTAGTAGAGCAGTGAACTGAGTGGTAGCATGCTCACTCGATCCTCGGATCTCTTTCCTCAGTAACTCATATCCACCTTCTAGTGCTCCTCTGAGCCTGCCAGCCTCTGCAGTGAGGTCTGTGACCTCAATAGTTGACTCCTATGGCTTGGGATGGGCCAATGCAAGGACTTGCCCCTGCAAGTCTAGAACTCTGCCAGTCAGTCTCCAGACTGTGTCCTCAAGCTGCTGGATCCGGATGGACTGATCTGTTATCATCTGAAATACAGTGGAGATGTGGAGAGTAATGGTCTGATCAGAAGAAGTGGCTCCAGGTGCAAAAGAAGTACTAGTCCACTGACTAGATAGCAGAGAAGCCACACGCTGTGATATAAGCTCAATCTGATCGTCAGCCAGTCTGAACTCTGAATGAGGTGCTCTGCTCTCTGGCTGATACACTGGTGTGGGCATCCTAGTAAACTCTGAAGGGCCAGCCTCTGTATCAGGAATGAACTGAATATGTGGTGATGCTACCCTGAAGTCATGGACAGGAGATGATGGATCTTCTTCTTCTACTCTGCCTTCAGTTCTGTCTTCAGCTCTCTTCTCAGTTCTCTCTTCAGTTCTCTCCTCAGATCCCTTGATCCAACCACCATCAGTCTTTGTAAATCCCATTCGGTGCAGGGTGTGTTGGTTGAAAGTGTCCACATGAGAGAGCTTAGTAGAAGCCTCCCCCTCACAGCTAACTCCAAACCTCCTAAATACTCTAGTAAGGGCCATACCATAAGGCAAGTGTGCTTTGGATCTGTTCAAAATTTCTCTCATGGCCTCTATCATAAGTGTAGGGAGGTTCAAGGGGGTCTGAGTGATGACATGAAACATGATACAAACATCTCTGCTAGAAAGTAAATCATGCCTACCACTCTTAGGAAAGAAGAGCTTCGTTACCATCTGATGCAGGATCCTCATCTCAATGGACAAAATCTTTGCTTCCAATTTATTTAAACTTCCTGAATAAGTTTCTCCTAGAATAATCTTATCCCCTTTTCTTTTACTGGGAGTTCCATATAAGAGTAACCCTCACTAGGCAACTGAAGTATTTCTCTCAATATCCTAGAATCCAAGCAGATATCAATTCCCTTGACTGTTGAAGTCACTGACCCATTTCCATAATATAGGTTTTGGTAGAATTCTCTAACTAGGTCAACATAGGTGACTTCCTTAAGGGAGCAGTAGAATTCCCATCCTTGGTTTTTAATTTTACTTGCAAAAGTAAAACCTTCTTTCTCAAAGAACCGAAAATCTATATTCTTCCCGGTTTCAACTTTTCTATCAGAAAGAGGATTCTTACTGGGGCTTAGGGAGGATTGAGGGGGACCTTGAGTAGAACTGAAGCTGGAGTGGGATCAGTGGAAGACTGAGCATGCCTTTTCTTTCGGACAATTTCTTCAGGCTCACGGATGATTTTCTTCTTTGGGGAAGTTTCATCTTCGGAGCCATATTCAATATAGTAGCAGGCAATAAGACTTGGAGAGTGGAGGAGGGATCACAAGAGAGTGAAGAGGGATTTTGGTGGAGAAAAGAAGTGGATTTGGAAGATCGGTGAAGTGCTAGGGCACGTTCCAACCGCGCCAAACACTGCGAGAAAGCACAAAATTTTTTTTTCAAGGTGGCGATTTTTGGTGGAGAGGAGGAGGGAGAATTGCTTCGAATTGGATCCTTGGATTTGGAGCAAAAAAAATTTTGGAGAAGACGGCTTTTGGAAGGAAGACGATGAGAAGATGAGTCGTCTCACGAACAGGGATTCAGTATATAAAGCAATGAGCTCGTGGGAAGTTTGAGGAAATAACAAGTTTGCCATTGAGTCGACTCATGGGGGTCGACTCATGAAGTTCAGAAATTCAGAAAAAATGCGAATAAATTTCAGAAAAATTTGAAATTTTGGGAGAAGGAATTTTGCTCAATGATAAGTTTTTAAAATGATAAATTTGAGCTTTTGGGACCAGGATAGATGTTTAAATTGAGCTCCAAATTTACATCAAATTTTTTTGGAAATTGAGAAATTTAGGTATATGGATCTAGAATTCCTAGATTTCTCCTAATTTCACAGAATCTATCCTCACTAAGGGCCTTTGTAAAGATATCAGCTAATTGATTTTCAGTGCAAACATATTCAAGAATTACATTTTTGTTTTGAACATGTTCTCTTATAAAATGATGTCTTATTTCAATATTTTGGATCTTGAGTGTTGAATTGGATTTTTAGATAGATTTATGGCACTTGTGTTGTCACATCTTATTGGTGTTTCATTAAGTTTGATTCCAAAGTCTTCGAGTTGTTGCTTAATCCACAAGATTTGAGCACAACAACTTCCGGCTGCAATGTATTCGGCCTCAGCCGTAGACAGTGCCACCGAATTTTGTTTCTTGCTAAACCATGAGATTAGGTTAACTCCAAGAAATTGGCAAGTTCCACTTGTGCTTTTTCTATCTAATTTATATCCAGCAAAATCAGCATCTGAATATCTTAATAAATCAATTTGTGAGTCCTTAGAGTACCATAACCCTAGAGTTTGAGTACCATTTAAGTATCTAAGGATTCTTTTAACAGCATTCAAATGAGATTCTTTAGGATTAGATTGATATCTAGCACATAAACAAACACTGAACATGATATCAGGCCTACTTGCAGTTAAATATAATAATGAGCCGATCATACCTCTATAGTATTTTAAGTCTACACATTTACCTTCATCATCCTTGTCAAGCTTACATGAGGGATTCATTGGTGTGCCAATTGGTTTGCAGTTCTCTATTCCAAATCTTTTGAGTAGTTCCTTGGTGTACTTGCTTTGGGTGATGGAGATTCCCTCTTTTGATTGTTTGATTTGTAGTCGAGGAAGAAGGTGAGTTTCCCATCATGCTCATCTCGAACTCTCCCTGCATAAGCTTAGCAAAGTCTTGACAAAGGGATTCATTAGTAGACCCAAAAATTATGTCATCAACATAAATTTGTATAACTAGCATATCATTTTGATTTCTTTTAATAAAAGGGTTGTATCTACATTACCTCTTGAAAAACCATTATTTAGTAGAAATTTGCTTAGCCTTCATACCATGCTCTAGGTGCTTGTTTTAATCCATATAAAGCTTTATTTAATCTAAAGACATGATTAGGAAAAGCATGATTTTAAATCCAGGGGGTTGTTCTACATATACTTCTTCAGCAATATATCCATTTAAAAATACACTTTTAACATCCATTTGAAATAACTTGAATTTCATAAAGCAAGCATATGCAAGTAGAAGTCTAATAGCTTCTAATCTAGCAACAGGTGCAAAGGTTTCATCAAAATCAATTCCTTCTTCTTGATTATATCCCTTAGCAACCAGTCTTGCTTTATTTCTAATTACATTTTCCATGCTCATCTAATTTGTTTCTAAAGACCCATTTTGTGCCAATTATTGAATAATTTTTAGGTCTGATACTAAGGTCCAAACATTATTTCTTTCAAATTGATTAAGTTCCTCTTGCATTGCATTAATCCAATTATGATCATTTTCAGCTTCTTCAAAAGTTTTAGGTTCAAGATGAGATACAAAAGCACAATGATTAACTACATCTCTAAGTGAAGAACGGGTTTTTACCCCATGCATAGGATCACCAATAATTACTCCTTAGGGTGGTTGTGAACATACCTCCATTCCTTGGGTAGGTCATTTGTACCTTGAGGTTGTTCTTGATTTCTTCACCTCTCTCATTTTGTTCGTCTTCTTGATCCTTGTCTTCTGGAGTTGCTGAATCTTTCAGAGTGATCTCCTTCATACCTTCTATTAGTGGATCTGCATCATCAACACCCTCATTCTTCCTTGAAGGAAGATCGTTAGATTCATCAAAAACAACATGTATGGACTCCTCAACTACTAAAGTTCTTTTGTTGAAAACTCTAAATGTTTTACTAGTGGAGGAGTAACCTAGAAAGATTGCTTCATCTGATTTTGCATCAAATTTACCAAGTTTTTCTTTGCCATTATTTAATACAAAACATCGGCAACCAAAAACATGAAAATATGCAATATTTGTTTTCTTCCTTTCCAAAGTTCATAGGGGGTTTTCTTTAAAAATTGTCTAATAAAGTACGATTTAAAATGTAACATGCTGTGTTAATTGCTTCGCCCAAAAATATCTTGGAAGATTGCTTTCACAAAGCATGGTACGGGCCATTTCTTCTAAGGTTCTGTTTTTCCTTTCAACTACCCCATTCTGTTGGGGTGTCCTAGGAGCAGAGAAGTTATGGCCAATTCCATTTTCATCACAAAAATTTTCAAAATCTTGATTTTCAAATTCAGTTCCATGATCACTTCTAATATTTTGAATTGAAAACCCTTTTTCATTAGTGACTTTTCGATGAAATTTAGTGAAATATGAAAAGTTTCATTTTTGTGTGCCAAAAAAAAAACCAAGTAAAAGAGAGTAATCATCTATAATTACAAAGCCATATCGTTTTCCTCCTAGACTAGTGGTTCTAGTTGGTCCAAATAAGTCCATATGTAAGAGTTCTAAGGTCTAGAAGTTAAACAGTATTCTTGGATTTAAATGAAACTCTAGTTTGTTTACCTAATTGGCATGCATTACAAATTCTATCCTTTTCAAAATTCAATTTTGGCAAACCAAGAACTAATTCCTTTTTAATTAATTTTGAAAGAGAATGCATGCTAATATGTGCAAGTCTACGATGCCACAGCCAACTAGTCTCATTAATTTTAGCATTCAAGAATACTAGGCATTGCATGTCTAATTTGGCTAATTCATTCAAATCTACCATATAAACATTGCCATGCCTATGTCCTATAAATTTAATGCCATCGTTAACAGGACTAGTCACAATGCAAATAGATGATTCAAAAACTACTTTATACCCTTTATCACAGAATTGACTAATGCTAAGTAAGTTATGCTTTAAACCTTTAACTAATAAAACATTCTCAATGTATTTGGAGGGAGTGATACCAATGTTACCTATCCCGATGATCTTTCCTTTGCCATTATCTCCAAAGGTGACCATCCCTCCATCCTTAGCATCAAGCGTGATGAATTGTGATTCATCACCAGTCATGTGTCTCGAGCATCCACTGTCAAGATACCATTTTCTGTTTCCTCCTTGGGATGCTAGACACACCTGCAAGCAAAGGTCAAGTTTATGTCTTAGGTACCCAAACTTTCTTGGGTCCTTTTAGGTTAGTCAGAATGGTTCCTTTTGGAACCCATATTTTCTTTATAGTTGTGTTTGCAGATTTGAGGCATGTGTATGATTTATGTCCTATTCTACAACATTTGAAACAAGTGATATTTGTAGACTTGTTACTTGAATAATTTACATAAATATTCTTCAGAAATTTTTGTTTCTTCAGGGGTTTATAGCCAAGTCCAGCCTTATCATATATAGCTTTCTGATTATCAAGAATCATATTTAGTTTGTTTGAACTTAAGGTGAACTTATCTACTATAGGTTTCAGCTTGTTAATTTCATTTTTAAGTTTTGATTTTCTTGAATCAAGGTGGATTTTTCAATTGAAAGGTTTTCAGCTTGTTTCACTAAGGACTGATTTTCCAATTTCAGTTCTTTATTTTTCTTCCCTAGATTCTTTAATTCATCAATTAAATCATAGAATGCTTCATGCAATTCTTCAAAAGTAAATTCACTAGTGGATTCAGAAGTTACCTCATTTTCGTGTGCCATAAGGCACAGGTTGGCTTGTTCTGTTGAGGTTTGCTCATCGGAGCTTGAGTCATCACTCGCACTCCAAGTTGCCATCATTGCTTTCTTTTTGAACTTTTTGGGACCTTTCTTCAGTTGTGGACATTCGGATCTGAAATGTCCCGGCTTCTTGCACTCGTAGCATATAAGGGGTTGATCTTTCTCTTTCTCTTTGCTTTGTTCCCCTTTTGTGAATGACTTCTTTCTCATCCCCTGTTTCCTTTTTCTTAGGAACTTCTTGAATCTCCGGGTGATGAGTGCCATCTCTTCATCCTGTTCTTCATCTTCAGTGTCATCCGTTTCATAATCAGGCGAAGTTGTGGATTTGAGGGCAATAGTTCTTTTCTTTTTGACTTCATCCTCTTGATGTTGCTTCATGCTAAGTTCATGAGTCATCAAGGATCCAAGAAGCTCTTCTAGAGGTAGAGTGTTCAAGTCCTTTGCTTCTTGGATGACAGTCACCTTGGCTTCCCAAGTTCTAGGCAATGACCTGAGAATCTTCCTTACAAGCTCACTGTTAGTATAAGATTTGCCAAGACTCTTCAAACAATTGATTATATCAGTAAAACGAGTAAACATAGCAGTTATGGACTCATCATGCTCTATTTTGAACAATTCATATTTATGCACTAGCATGTTTATTTTAGTCTCTTTTACTTGATTTGTTCCCTCATGGGTTACTTCTAACCTATCCCATATTTCTTTAGCAGATGCACAAGTAGAAATGTGATTAAATTCATTTGCATCTAGTGCACAATAAAGAACATTCATAGCTCTGGCATTTAATTATGCCAATTTCTTATCAACCTCATCCCATTCTTTTTCGAGTTTGGTTGACTCCTCACCATCTATAATCTTGGTGGGTGTGTGAGGACCGTTCACTATGATACTCCACATATCATAGTCAAGTGCTTGTATGAATATCTTCATCCGAGCTTTCCAATAGGTATAATTAGACCCATTGAAAAGTGGAGGTCGGTTTGTAGATTGCCCCTCGGCTAGAGAAGTACCGACATGGGTTGCCATAGATCTTTGGCTCTTTGATTGTTAGATCAAAGAAGGGCTAGAGCACCGGGCTCTGATACCACTTGTTGCCCAGCTATGCAACCCAAGAGGGGGGGTGAATTGGGTTTCTAAAAATTTTAGGCTTAATTAATTACTTATGATGAATGAGAATAAAGACTTTAATTCAAGATTAATTACCTAAAGCAAGAATGAAAGGATATAATAAAGAAATAAAGAGAAACAATAAAGCACACCACAAACACAAGGATTTATAGTGGTTCGGTGCCAACCTTGCACCTACATCCACTCCCCAAGCTCCTACTTGGGAATTTCAATCCACTATACTTGTATTCAACCTGAATACAAACGTCGGAAACTCTGACACTAGCTATCTCAAGCTAGTCTACTTATTTTTCGGGTACAAGTCAACCCAAAACACTCCGATTTCAGGTTCGGATCAACCTTCCCTTGTTTTGAAAATCCTCCAAAAACAAGAAAAAATACTCACAAAGAGTAAAATAGCTTAGAACACAAATTAATACAATAACAGCTCCTTAAATGAGCGAATATAACAATAAAAATACTTTACTCAAATGAAGAAATCCCTTTTTGGATTTTCTCAAGGTGGATGAACGCTTGAATGAATGCTTGAGAAGAGGATGATCTTTGATTGAAGACTTCTTGAAGGCTTTGAAGGATCTCTAGATCAAGGTTGAAACAATAGGTGTGAAAAATCCTCTCTTTGAATGCTCTTGAATCTCTTTCACAATCTCTCGTGTAGATTTTGGATCCTCTTTTCTTTTTCTCTCGAATATCTCGTTGATCACTTCGTGTATATTTTGGATCCTCTCAATTGAATATATGATTGATCTTCTAATTTCTTTCACCATTTGAAACCTTTTATAACCTTAAGAAACAAGAGAAAACATATTAGGCAGAAAAAGAGCCGTTAGAGCATTTTTAGGAAGCATAAAAGGCAATTAAAATGGGTAAAAAACTAGCCGTTGCAGACGATTTCCGTCGCAGGGGTCGACTCAGGAGTCGACTCATGCTTCAGGAGTCGACTCATGAGTCGACTTCTGTTGCAAAGACCAGAGATGTGGTTCTGGATTTTTTTTTTTGGCCCAAATCAGCAGAGGTCGACTCATAAGTCGACTCATGCCTTGTGGGTCGACTCATGAGTCGACTCACAGGTCATGCCAAGCCAAAAATCCAGCGTGCCATGGAAAATTTTTGCGTGCCAATCAGCTCATAGTGCCATGAGTTGACTCATGAGTCGACTCATGCACTCCAAACCTTCATAACTTCAAAAATATAAGTCCAAAAATAATAAAATTTTCACCAATAGATTACAAATCATTTGTTCTACCAAATGATACTATCAAATCAGGATTTTAGTGAAATTATGATTTTGCCCTTGAAGAGCATAAAGACTTTTTCAATTTAAAATATTTGTATCCCTTCAATCTGCTTTGTAATCATCAAAATCAATCTAGGAGCAACAGTGACAATCAGAACCCCCCGACGGTGATCAGGTTGTGGTGATCGACTACCCACAAAAGATGATGTGTTCTGAACACAGTACTGTAAAAGGTTTACTGATTCAAATTTGAATTTCAAATTTAAATGCATGCTGTTGTATCATATTTAGATCCTAGTATAGGGTTAATTAGTATTAATTAATGAGATTAATTAATAATTTCACTGTAAAATAGTAATTTTGAAAAAGTTTTAAAATTACCATTTTGCCCCTGCACTAAATTTTCGCTACAAATGGTATCAGAGCATGGTTCTAGAATATGATATACATATGCATGCATAGATTAAGATGTAATCTATAAGTTTAAATTTGAAATTCAAAATTTAAAATTCAAAATTCAAAAAAATTTGAAATTTAAAATTTGAAATTTGAAATTTGTTAGAAGTTTTAAATTTGAAATTTGAAATTTGGTTGAAATCTCAAATTTGAAATTTGAAATTTGAAATTTAAAATTTGAAATTCAAAATTCAAAATTTAAAATTCAAAGATTGGAAATTCAAAATTTGAAATTTGGTTAAAATCTCAAATTTGAAATTTAAAATTTGAAATTTGAAATTTGAAATTTAAAATTTGAAATTCAAAATTTAAATTTTGAAATTGGTATATTTAGATATACTTGATCCAAGTAGCAAGTAATCTAATTGGGTTGGTTGCCGTGGCCGTCCGGTCATAGGAGAAAAGTAGGGTTTAAAGGCCCTCTCTTCCCATTCGATGGGGTCTCCTATGGCGGTAGGGGTGCCGATGCAATTATATCCCATGTCGATGAAGCAGCGAAAGGACTTAATTATAAAATTTATCATGAATGTGTTAGATTAGATCTAAAAGAAAATTTATGATTTATTTTGAGTTATTTTCTGTTATGAAATGAGTAATAGGATTGCTGTTTATGAATTATGCTGACCCGTTTGTGAAATGAGTCAATACATTTGGTGAACAAAAAATAAAATCTTTCAAAATTTGAAAATTATTTTTGAAATGCCAAACCCTGACCCATCAGCCTAAGTACTTAATTAAAAGAATTAAGTGTTGTCTAGTAGGTCTAGAATTATGAATTAAGACCTAAGACAATTGCATAAACTTGTGGGTCAATGGGTTAGATGAATTAGGTTCATAATTGGGTTAGACCTAAGGTTAGCTTAAAAAATGGACTAAATGGAGTAATTGGTCAAATCTAATCAAAAGTTGAATTAGATCAGGTCAAGGATACTCTAGACTCAACTTCAATAGTTGTAGTTGAATGGGTCCATGTCTTTAACTAGACCAAGATGGACTTAATTCATGGCTACGCAGTGGAGCCCTATTTACTAAGTTGATCAAAATTAAAACTAATGAACCGGTTGGTGTCTAAGGTAAGTTCGACAGTTTTGACCAGTGGTTCTTAAGCGGGAGCTACTCGCATTGATTCGATCATGGACGAGTTAATGGCAAATCTCCACCACTGATCTCACTTACCTAGCCAATCTGGTAAGTTAGATTTTGATTAGATCACTTGGTGATTAGAGCTCACCCATGTCATTAGGTAAATCAGTGTGACTGATTTAGGTGCTCCTAATGCCAGCTTTAATTAAATCCTTTTTAATCTGACTTGGTGAAGTCAGTGGGAGGATTGAAATTGACTGGATAATTTCTTCTCTACTATTCTTTAATAAAATTTTCAAAATTATTAGGTCCCTAAAATGATTAAGTTATAATGATAACTAAGTCATAGCCTCCCATTAAGTGAGTGATAATGAGTCCATTAGTTCAATGATCATTGGAGGCCCAAAGGCCTGGTGCTCATTGGCTAATGGAATTATTATTCATCATATGATAATTTGATTGAGTCTTTCTGATGGTGGTTAGGTTGGCCGGCCAAAGTCGGGCCTGATCATTTATTGGTCTGATTCACTAAATTAAGTCATGTTAATGGTTGGACCTAACCAGATCTTTTCAGTGGAGGCCAAAGCCTACTGATTAGGTTCTGGGGCAAAATCAATTACTAGAAGTTGTTTAGAGAAACAACTGGTTAAGAACCTACCCATAGATGCACATGGGTTGACCAACCAAAGTTGGGCTCGTGTGTAGTCTGTGTGGATTCTAGTACCCATTAAGGAATTGAAGTAATTCCTCGAATTGGAGGATGAGGCTACCAGTTCGTAAAAATATTGGAAAAAACTTTAGACTAAAGTTCAAGTTTTTAGTATTAATTTATGTACTAATAGAGGTCTCATTTTTCTTTATGCAGCTATGGCCACTACCCTGTCGCTCTGGTCATTATTAGATAATGACAAGCTCATGGGACCCAATTTCGATAGCTGGTATCGAAAATTGAAAATCGTCCTTGAGCATGAGCGGATCCTTTATGTAGTAACAGATCCAGCACCTGAGGAGCCAGCTCCGAACGCTAGTAAGGCGATCCGAGACACTTACTTGAAGTGGCTCAATGACCGCACCACCGTTCGATGTATTATGCTAGCAGCAATGAATGATGAGTTCAGCCGAAGGTTTGAGAATGCCCAGCCACAGGAGATGCTTCAAATGTTGAACGACTCCTTTGGCACGCCTGACGACTTTGAAAGGCACAAAACTAGTTGTGCCATTTTCAATGCTCGGATGAGGGATGGGGCCTCAGTCACTGATTATGTACTGTACATGATCGATATGATTGAGCACCTAAGCAAATTGGGCTTTCCACTGCATGAATAGCTCGGTAAGGATGCGATCATTAATTCCTTGCCCAAGTCCTTCCTCCCATTCCTTACTCATTTTCGAATGACAAAGCCTGCAGTAAACTACCACGGATTGTTGGGGTTGCTGCAGAACTTTGAGAAGGATCACCAACTCCATAAGGAGTTGGTGAATGTAGTGGGAGGGTCTTCTTCTCGTCGTCAACCCTTTGGGAAGGGGAAGAAGAACAAGAAGAAGAAAAATAAGAAGGTGCAATCTCATGCTGGGACAGTAGCACAGGGTCAGACCAAGAAGCGCAAGCACGACCAGAGCCAGGCAGAGTGCTTCTTTTGCAAGAAGCAGGGGCATTGGAAGAGGAACTGTCCTCAATATATTGCCTCCCTAGACCCGAACAGGCCAAAGAAGAAGCAAGGTAATTATATGATAACTCCTTGCAACTTTTCGATTTGTGATACTACTGCCTGGGTATTGGATATCGGAAGCCTTTATCATATTTGTAATTCGATGCAGGGTCTGCAGGTCAGTAGGAGATTTGATGAAGGCGAGAGATTCCTGAACGTTGGAGATGGAAGCAAAGTTTCAGTTCTAGCTTTAGGAATCATGAGTCTTGTAATCAATTCTCGTAATATAATTCTGTGTGAATGTTACTATTGTCCAAGTTTTTTATTAAATATTATTTCTGTAGGCCTTTTGGCCATGTACGGTTATGATTTTTTAATAAAAAAAATATTTGCAATATTATTTTGAATGGTGTTACAATATTTGTTGGACAATTAAATAATAGAATTTACTTACTATCACAGCCTGTTAATGTGGTTCAAAACTTCGGTAAACACTCTAGAATAGATAATGTGTCAGAAGTCTACCTTTGGCACTGTAGGCTAGGTCATATCAATAAGAACAGGATAAACAGGTTGGCTCAAGAAGGAATTCTTGAAGTTAGTGATTGTGAATCACTTCCAACCTGTGAGTCCTATCTTCTTGGGAAGATGACCAAGTCACCTTTTACTGGAAAAGGTGAGCAAGCCAGTGAACTCTTAGGTCTGGTATATTCTGATGTATGTGGACCCATGAGCTCAAGTGCAAGAGGTGGATTTTTCTACTTCATAACCTTCACAGACGACCTATCTAGGTATGGGTATGTCTATTTAATGAAGTATAAGTCGGAATCATTTGAAATGTTTAAACTATTTCGAAATGAGGTAGAAAAACAAACTGGAATGTGTATTAAAACTTTTCGATCTGATCGAGGAGGTAAATACCTTTCCAATGAGTTTCTGATGTATCTAGGGGAGAATGGGATTCTTTCTCAGTGGACTCCTCCTGGAACACCACAGCATAATGGTATGTCTGAAAGGAGGAATCGGACCCTGTTAGACATGGTTCGATCCATGATGAGGTTTGCTGGTCTGCCGATCTCCCTCTGGGGATATGTGCTCGAATCGACTTGTTACCTTCTAAATAGAGTTTCGAGTAAGTCTGTAGCCAAAACGCCATATGAGATATGGATAGGACGTAAGCCAGTACTCTCGCACCTTAGGGTTTGGGGGTGTCCGGCTTATGTTAAATGTTTAATTACAAACAAGCTTGGACCTAGGTCTGACAAGTATAATTTTATAGGGTACCCAAAAGAGACCAAAGGGTATTATTTCTACCTTGCTGATGAGCAAAATGTGTTTGTCAGCCTTAAAGCAATTTTTTTAGAAAAGGAGTTCCTTAGTGAAAAAACTGTTGCCTCTAAGGTCGAACTTGACGAAGTTCGACAGATGAAAAAACTGACACATGTTACTGAACCTGAACCGGATTTGATTAGATCAGATTCGGAGTCCATTGATTATACACCCTTAAGGCGGTCTGGTAGAGTACCACATCAACCGGACAGATACTATGGTTTCTTGGTCTGGGATGGTGATCCTGTCGAACATGATGAAAATGATGAGGATCCGATCACCTACATGGATGCAATGCAGAGACCTGACTCTGAGAAATGGCTAGAGGCCATGAAATCCGAAATGGAGTCCATGAATGTCAACGATGTGTGGACATTGGTTGACCCACTCGAAGGAGTAAAACCCATAGGATGTAAGTGGGTCTTCAAAAGGAAGAGGGGCGCAGACAGAAAGGTGGAAACCTATAAAGCCCGTCTGGTTGCCAAGGGATATCGTCAACGTTATGGTATAGACTATGACGAGATATTTTCTCCTGTGGCAATGCTCAAATCCATTCGGATTATGCTTGCGATAGCTGCCCATCTGGACTATGAAATCTGGCAGATGGATGTGAAGACAGCTTTTCTAAACGGAGAGCTGGACGAAGAGGTGTATATGATACAACCTGAAGGGTTCACATCCACAGATGAGTCTAAGATGTGCAAGCTACAGAGGTCCATTTATGGACTTAAGCAGGCATCTCGGAGTTGGAACATACATTTTGATAGGACGATCAAAACGTATGGCTTCGTTAAGAACAGAGAAGAGCCCTGCATTTATAAGTGGGCTAATGGTCCAGTAGTAGTATTTCTTGTATTGTATGTGGATGACATTTTTTTAATCGAGAATGATGTCCTTGCATTACAGGGAATAAAGATTTGGCTATCGTCATAGTTCTCCATGAAGAATCTGGGAGAAGCTTCCTACATCCTAGGGATGAGGATCTATAGGGATAGATCCAAAAAGTTGCTTGGCTTATCCCAGTCTACGTACATTGATACTATGCTGAAAAGGTTCAGCATGAAAAATTCCAAGAAAGGCTATCTACCGATAGGCCATGGAATTTCTCTCTCGAAGAGGGATTGTCCGACAACACCTCAAGAGAGAGAGCGTATGGGTAGGATTCCATATGCTTTGACAGTGGGATCTATCATGTACGCCATGACATGTACACGACCAGATGTGGCATACTCACTAGGTGTTGCTCCTAGATTGATTTTGATGATTACAAAGCAGATTGAAGGGACACAAATAATTTTAAAATGAAAAAGTCCTTATGCTCTTCAAGGGCAAAATTGTAATTTCACTAAAATCCTGATTTGATAGTATCATTTGATAGAACAAATGATTTGTAAACTATTGGTGAAAATTTCATTGTATTTGGACTTATATTTTTGCAGTTATGAAGGTTTGAAGTGCATGAGTCGACTCATGAGTCAACTCATGGCACTATGAGCTGATTGGCACGCAAAAAATTCCCATGGCACGCTGGATTTTTGACTTGGCACGACCTTTGAGTCGACTCATGAGTCGACCCACAAGGCATGAGTCGACTCATGAGTCGACCTCTGCTGATTTGAGCCGAAAAATTCAGAAATCAGACCTTCTGGTCTGTGCAACAGAAGTCGACTCATGAGTCGACTCCTGATGCATGAGTCGACTCATGAGTCGACCCCTGCGACGGAAAATGTCAGCAATGGCTATTTTTTTTGCCCATTTTAATTGCCATTTATGCTTCCTAAAATTGCTCTAACGGCTCTTTATCTACCTAAATTATTTTCTCTTGCTTCTAATGCTACAAAATGCTTAAAATGGTGAAAGAAATTGCAGATTAAATAGCGGATCAAACGTGAAATCAAAAACGAGAAGAATAGAAGAGAGGATCTGAAATCTGCACGAAAAAGCCTGAGATCAATGAAAAATCCAAAAAGAAAAAGAGAGAGGATCCACAATATACCAGAGAGAGTGTGAAAGAGAAAAGCAAGAGCTTTCAATGAGAGAATTCTTCACGCCTATTGTTTCAACCTTGATCTAGAGATCGTTTCAAAGATTTCAAGAGATCTTCAATTAACAATCAACCTCTTCTCAAGCATTCAAGCATTCATCCACTTTGAGAAAATTCGAAAAAGGGGTTCTTCATTTGAGTAAAGCTTTTATTGTTATATTCGCTCATTTAAGGAGCTGTTATTGTATTAATCTGTGCTCAAAATTTTCTAACTCTTTGTGAGTTTTTGTTCTTGTTTTTGGAGGATTTCTAAAACAAGGAAAGGTTGATCCGAACCTGAAATCAGAGTGTTTTGGGTTTACTTGTACCCGAGAAACAAGTGATCTAGCTTGGGATAGCTAGTGTCGGAGTTTCCGACGTTTTGTATTCGGGTTGAATACAAAGTATAGTGGATTGAAATTCCCAAGTAGGAGCTTGGGGAGTGGATGTAGGTGCAAGGTTAGCACCGAACCACTTTAAATCTTTGTGTTTGTGGTGTGCTTTATCGCTTCACTTTATTTCTTTATTATATTCTTGCATTCCTGCTTTAGGTAATTAATATTGAATTAAAGTCTTTGTTTTGTTCTTCATAAGTAATCAGTTGGGGATTAAAATTTTTAGAAACCCAATTCACCCCCCCCTCTTGGGTTGCATAGCTGGGCAACACTAGGGGTAGTGAGTAGATACCAATCTGATCCAGGAGAGAATCACTGGAAGGTTGTTAAAACCATCCTGAAGTATTTAAGAAATACTAAGGACCAATGGCTTATATATGGTGAATCGAACTTGAGACTTATAGGGTTTACAGACTCTACTTTCCAGTCTGATCGCGATGATAGCAAGAGTGTGTCAGGATTTATTTTTACCCTTAATGGTGGGGCTGTCTGCTGGAAGAGTTTCAAGCAGCACACTGTGGCTGATTCAGTATGCGAGGCGGAGTATATTGCTGCATCAGATGCTGCCAAAGAAGCGGTGTGGCTGAGAAAATTCATCACCGAGCTCGAAGTAGCACCCTCCCTTGTTGGTCCAGTTCTGCTCTACTGTGACAGCTCTGGAGCCATTGCTCAGGCAAAGGAACCAAAGGCACACCAGCGGACGAAGCATATTCTGCGTCGCTACCATCTCATCCGGAAGATCGTGGATCGAGGTGACGTCGACCTTCAGAAGATCGACGGAAAGGAGAACCTGGCCGACCCATTCACTAAAGCCATTGCGGTGAAGGAGTTCAACGACTACAAGTTGAAGATGGGTATTAGATACTGCACCGATAGGCTTTAGGCCAAGTGGGAGATTGTTGGGAATAGTGTCCCAAAGCCAATCGTCAGCCTGTTGACGGTTGTGCTCCTTTTCTATTAGTACACGAATTATAAATAAATAAAAGTTATTTTGGTATTTTTTCATCACAAATATTTCATCTTCTAATGAACTCTTGTGTTGTGGTGAAGTCCTTAGGACATTTAGACTCGATAAAGGAGGATTTGTCGCTTAGTCCTTAAACATGTTCGCGACCAAATGATACGTTGTTACCAAGGATGACAACGTTTATCGAGCATAGGTCGTTGTGTGCCACATGGGTTGGTTGTCCTCATAACCAAAGAGTGTGGAGACACTGGTATGGCATACAGGTGAGATGTAATGGTACATCTGCACTGAACGTGACCAACTCCGGAGCTATTTCTGCTGTCAAGATTTGCTCCGATGGGATATGGGTATAAATGTCCCTCCGACCTGAGACCGCCACGGTGACTTGCAAGCAACTCACTGCACTTAGGCACTGGACTACCTGAATTTCTAATTCAATGACGGAAGGCTACTAGGTTTAGTCAAGTACTTGACTTGTCGGTGCGTGTGTCAAGATGGGATTGACCACTCCAGTTTAGGAGCTGTGTACAGTCATGTTTCAATTTAGCAAAACTTTGGCCAGGGTAGTGCTAGTGAGGAGTCACAGGACTAATTGAGTTGAGCACGATTCGGATGATATCATCAGGGTTGACTGTTTAACCTTGAGTCGTCCTAAACACAGGGGTCAAAAGGGATGAATTATACGGTAACCATATTCACGTTGGTTCTGAATGTTGCGATTGTGATTATTTGACCTATTCGGTCGTCGGGTACCATTGCTAGATGGTCACTTCGATTAGTACAGGAATTGATTCTTGTGCTACCGGCTTAGGTTCGAACCTGCAGGGTCACACACATTAGTGGTTCCTTTCTGATCAGATGGCTGATTATGAGTCTTTTGTTTCTGGGACTCTATGATTGAGAATTAGGATTTTTTGATCATGAGTTCCACACATTTTGGGTACCGGGGTCAAAATTTTGAATTTTAAATTTTGAATTTGAAATTTGAACTCTTTGATCAGGGTTTCATATCGATGGTCACTGATGCCTGATTGTCCATCGGATTTGGACTCAATATTTATGAGAGGTTTAATTAGTGATTTGATCACTAATTAACTTAATTTGATTGAGTAATTATTTTTGGATTATGTCCAATTGAATTGGATTCAGTTTGGATTGACCCGATTAGGTTAAATGTTGACCTAATCGCTAAGGTGGTTTAGTCCCTGATTT
>NC_026007.2:67540971-67680240 GCF_000442705.2 Elaeis guineensis
TCTCTCTTCCTTCTCTCTCTATCCCCCTCCCTTTCTCTCTCTCTCTTTTCCTCTCTCTCCTTCTCCAATTATTACAAGTGCTGGTACTGGTATTGCATACCTTGGCTAAGCATTATTTTCAGAATCTTAGGACGTAAGATTGAGATTTAAGTATGATTTTGATCATAAATCTCAGTCAAAATGATCCTAACTTATTTGGATCTCATCATCATGGGATCTAGATCGAAGAGGATCCTAGGATCTAGATTGTTCTCTTGAATCATATGATTTATTAGATCACAGGATCTAAGTTGATCATGCTATTAGCATATTAAACCAAGTGGAAGGTACAAATTGTAATATTATATGTTTATGTTTTCAACTTTTTGGTATTTAAATTTTTTCATTTATTATTAGTTAGCCTTGACATTAAATGTTGATGATTCTTTTGAGTCTTTTACTTCTAAATGTTGAAGGAAAATAAATCTTGGAGTTCATGGCACCAAAGGAAGAGGTGAATCTTCTCATTCTTGCAATTATTTGTCAAAGTATGATTTTTCCCTAAATAATTCTAGTCAAAGAAAATAGAATTTGTACATGTGGAGTGGTGGTATATGAGTATCTCTAACATCTAGACATGACATTCACTCAGTTTTATGTGATACATGTAAGGTTGGGATGAAATTTGGCTTCTTATATTCATATATAATTTTTAAAGATTCTTCATTCATCTATTTTACAATTGGATCCTTTTTCTTTTACATTCCTTGCCTTATATTTTTAATTCTAAAAGAATTCAAAATATTCTTATAATCCATTATCCAATCCAAACACTTCTATGGATTATGATTTAATCTGGTTTTGACATTGCTGGCCCTTAGCATTGTCAATTGGCCAGGGTTGCTACAGCAGCACAAAGACCTGGTGGTAGAAAATTTGGGCTAGCATGTTTCAGTAAAGTCCCATAGTTTGAAGTTCATGGTGAGGATATCTAGAAAAGTTGAAGTTCATGGCGAGGATATTGAATAGGATCGCACTAATGATGATGGAAACTACAACTTTACTCCATGAAGAGAACTTCTGATATAGAACATTGAAGTGCAGTTGTGAATGATGATTACAAATTTACAATAGAATCTTTTGAGCAAGGTTTGCAAAATCAGTACTGTACTTATATGCTATCGGTTCGATACAGTATGGTGTGCACCTCCATATCGACACATGCTCTAATAATTTTTCTCACTCCTACCTTGGAGGGTCGATACCGGGCAGTATGAGACAATTCTGCTTGGGTCAGGCTGATACGGACCACTTTGGCTCATATAGTGATCCAAACCTCGGTACCATATGGTTTGGTACTATTAGAAGGGGTCAGTACAGCAAACCTTGATTCAGATATTTTAGTTGC
Source organism: Elaeis guineensis (assembly GCF_000442705.2). NCBI lineage: Eukaryota > Viridiplantae > Streptophyta > Magnoliopsida > Arecales > Arecaceae > Elaeis > Elaeis guineensis. The sequence goes on from NC_026007.2 coordinate 67,542,359, forward strand.
AGTTGAATCCCATCAAGTTGCATAGGAATTAGAATGAAAACGTATATTTATTTCTATCTTGCATGGGGCAAAAAACCAGGATTGTCAACAAATATTATATCACAATTAAAACACATACAAAAATGCTATACAGGTACATAGGTATGTGTTTGCATGTGCATATATGTACTGAAGGTTTCGAATACGAGTACTGGATCTCATGTCAGTTTTCTGCCACAACAGTACGGTATTGAGTATTGACAGATGGTATGGACTGCATCCCATAACCTAGCATACTTACTGGTGCTGGAAACATGCTGGAACAGTATGTTACAATTTGTATAGTCCCATTCTGGTGGTATTTGAAAGTTGAAACCTTTGTATGTATCTGTGTGTGCATGTGCATTAGTGCATATGTGAGAGAGAGACTTTGACCCTTAGTTTATAAATGTGGAGCCTTTGGTATCAAAAAGCATATACTGCATCCTTAGTTGACTTTATACGAGCACAAGTTTGAGGCCAATCGTCTCAATTTTTGAATGTATTAAAATAATTTAATTTTTTAATTGGAACACCAATTAATGCCCACCTTGATGTTAATCATTGTAATTATAGGAATTGCTTTCGTCTTTCAATATGTTGATCAGCAAGCATTTATTTGATCTATTCTTGAATTAACATACATTTGCTCACATAAGATAGTTTTAATTGGATTTTTTTTAGATGTCTTCTTTGAGATTGTTGTTTTCATTTACCTTTGAGTGGCTATGTGGCTTGTCATTTTACTGTGGCAAAATATTGAAAAAACCCTCCATGGATTATTTGCTTTATTTTCTACCACCTTTATAATTTCTTTCTTGCTTGCAGATATGAAATTTTCCAGCTCATGGTTAATCTGTATACTGAAAGATTTATTCAAATGCTTAGACAGCTCAGTGACAGAGCAACTACATTGACAAATATAGAAATCTTAAAGGTAAAGAAGCTTGACTGGCTCAAGAATCTTGCTCGTCCAATGTTATCTCTTCATGACATGGTGTAGTGACATGGCCTATAAAGCAGTATGATATGGTTCTTCTGCTTATATCATTTGTTGAGTACTACCATCAAGGAATTTTGAGTTCTTTTTAATGTGTTCAAAACTTCAAATAGTTGCTTTTTTGCAGGTAACCGGTTGGGTTGTCGAATATCAAGATAATCTGATTGGTCTTGGTGTTGATGAGTCATTAGCTCAAGTTTGTTCTGAAAGTGGTGCAATGGATCCTCTTATGAATGCATATGTTGAGCGAATGCAAGCAACAACAAAGGTAGTTTTCTGCCATCTGCCTGTAATTTGTTAAAATTGATATTTGGAAAAGTGTATACTGGTAGAAATTTCATTTTATTTTTAATAGAAATGGTACACCAACATCCTGGAGGCTGATAAGGTACAACCACCCAAGAAAACAGAAGATGGTAAATTATATACCCCAGCAGCTGTGGATTTATTCAGAATTTTGGGGGAGCAGGTGCAGATCGTGAGGGAAAATAGCACAGATCTCATGTTATACCGAATTGCACTTGCAATAATTCAGGCAAGCCTTAAATTTGTGATCTTCAATAATTATGTTTAGTATGATGATCTCTCCTATAACTAATTTTTTTGGCCTTGTCTTTCCACTGCAGTTATATGGACCCAAGTACTTGCTTTAGTAACATATGCAGACATTCGTAACTGCTTGCACACTGTGATAGTCATGTATATTGTTATAGCATGTATATCCCATTTGAAGCATGCATGGTTGCATACCTGTTTATCTCATTTGAAACCGGTCATAGTAATCTAAATGCACAAGAATTGGCACTGATATAAATTTCTTTTGGGAGTACATGTGCATCAAGACTGGTGCACAAGGGTGGTAATCTTAAACATGTGAAAATCCCATCAAATTGTTGCCACAATCGTGATGCATGTCTCAGGCCAAAAAATCGTTGGTTTCTTAATCAATGAAATAATGAGATGTGCGCATTTGCTACTCTATAATTTTATATTGTAATTTTATAATGACATGTTATTGTTATCCTTTTAATTGATCAAGTTACCCATGTCCTTGGTTATTCTTGTTGTACTAAGCTGATCTTCTATGAAACTCGAGTCACAAGAAATTGCATTACCTAGCTGTCTAAATCTTAGATGAGCTTGTACGGGCTTAGAGAAACCTCTTCACTCTTGGTGATCCTCCTCCATAATTACTTGGAAGCTTTTGGCTGTTAAGCTTGTGGGTGGAACTTATCAGGAAAACATGTATTGTCCTTTATAAGATGATAAAAGGAGGTAAAGAGTTCAATCTCTGAATCACTTTTCACATTGAATTTTGCAGTATTACTTGGCTAACTAGGAATGGTAGATTCTTGACTTTTAAAAAAAAAGTTAATTAAAAAAAAAAGAATGTAAGAAGTATACTCTTACATATTGTGTATTGTAATTATATTCACCTTTCAACAATTTCCAGTATGTGTATCGGCTTATTTGCATATTAGTAGCTTTGGCTTGTTAACCATGCTATGCCTAACACCATTATATTTCATAACAGTAACTAGCAAACAACTGTTAGCTTGGTTGGCACCTCTCCCCTGAAGGCTTGACCTTGGTGGTGAACCCTGGGTACTGCTTGAAAAATTTGTAATAGAGAGATAAGGGTCGTACGCAGCAGGTAGAGCGAGTAAACTTTTTCAGTCAATGTCCATGCACCTGAATATTTCAAGTTCGGCATTTAATCAAACAGTAAACTATAGATTTTGAGACTACCTGGAAATGAAGTTCTTGTGCATCTTGAAAATAATTTTAAAGAGGTTTTAAACACCCTGTGTGATCCTTTAAGAGGAAGGTTGCCTGAGGAGGGAACTTGTCAGAAAAAATCTGTAGGAAGTGAATCTATACCTTGTGCATCTTAAGCACAGTTCAAAGTAGCCTGGAGATACTCGAATGTTTGAGAAGAGAGACAATGAATGCAGAGGAAATCAGCTGGAATGACACACAAAAATAGATTAAATATTTCAGGAGAAGAGTAAATGTTGAAAAGATAGGGGAGAATGAAAGTTGAAAGATATCATGATATATTTTATAATTTCTTTCTCTGATTTGGCTTTGACATGATGAAGAAACATTGAAAATGCAAGATAGCTGAAAATATGGTGGATTAGATGTGCTTCACCATTCAACCCAGTATTTCCTTATTGCCATGTGTAACCATCACTGGTGATAATTTATAGAATGAAGATGTTGTTTTTGGCACCACCTGGAAGCTCTGAAGTAGAAAAGGATCTGTTTTGTTAATCTGTATGCATACTTGATAAATCTTTGAATCATCTTATCTGTTATCTTCCTTTTCTCCCTTGTCCATGTCCAGGTAATGATTGATTTTCAAGCCGCTGAAAGGCAGAGGCTTGAGGAACCAGCTTCTGACATTGGCTTGGAGCCTCTGTGTGCCATGGTTTGTGGAAATTATAGTATCAACAAGCTTTCTGAATTTTCTGCTTTATAGTATGCAGTATGAATTAATGTATGTATTGTTTGATATCAGATCAACAACAACCTTCGTTGCTATGAGCTTTCATCGGAGCTCAGTAACAGCACAATGGAAGCTCTTCCACAAAACTATGCGGAACAGGTGATAATGAATAGTTAAATCCCAATTTGTTATTCCTGTTTCCATGAAGAGTTTTTTCAATATTTTTGTTCAATGGATCACCTACCATGCATACTTGACAGATTGCATTATAGTTCTCAGTTGCAGTTTCTCACTCTTGCTCTTGTACACTGCATTAAAATATTGAGTAACATGAGTTGTTGTGAGCATGATTATATTGGTGCAGATTTATACACTTGGTTTTTACTCATGCCATATCTGGCCTTTGTTATCTCCATTGGTTTATAACTTTATATAGTTTTTCACATTTACAAATTACATACCAGATAGCTGCACTAGTCAAAGTATTAGATGATATAATCCTGTCTGAGAATCAAGACATTGTCAGATTATAGTTATCTGAATTGCACTCATCCTAATGATTGGGTAGTTGTCATGTTTCAATATTACTTTGACGTCAAATACACTGATTGTTCGCAGTTGTTTGAATAGAAAAATAACAATGAGAAAATTACCCAAAGATAGGTAGATGGGTCAGTTAATTGAAGAATTGCCATCTCTTATTGAAGGAGAACTAGAAATCAATGTGGTCTTCAAGTGATCATGGAAGACACACCACTTCCTAGAAGAATAAACTGGAATTGTCAGTAACCCAAGATTTTATAGTTAAACTAATATTTCTCAAAGAGGAAACTTTCTTCAATAAATTTCTTCTATGCATTCAATAATCCAGAATGCTCGATGCCATATGCTTGCTCTTTGTACATAGTTTACACTGAAAGAAAAGCTAATCCTTCCTAGCCATCATGAAAAAGGGGAATATAACCAGCAAAATTGAAACTGAAAATCCTAACTTACCCTATACTTCACTGAAACAAGGAGCCTAAATTCCAATTTGTTACAGTAAGAATGATCTCAAATTTAGGCATAATACTAAGTTTCATATGGCAGCATAGGCTTATGTTATTTCTAATGGTGTCAATGGCAAATCTATGGTTTCAGCATAATTTATTCTCAGAATGGTGACCAAAAGGTTTTTTTGCTGAGTTCTCAATTTAAGCTATTCAAGATATGCCAAAAATTGTTCTGACGCATGATTTGTTGGAAGTTTTTTCATTTTCAAATTCCATATCTTGCTAATTTGCTTAAGATGCCCAAATGTTTGTACTGATGCTATACAGTCCTAGATTTTAGTCATAAATCCACACTTCAGATTTTCATAATACCTGCTTTGATGGAAGTGCTGTATTCTTGTTAGACCTCAGGCCATTGGTAAACTTCACATTCATGTTTCTTGATTTTTTATGACTTGTGAATCTCAGCTTAATAGAGCTTAAATGACTTCTAGTTCTATAGCTTGCTCCTGTCTCTATCCCTTTGGTGGCCATGAGTGTTTTACTCGATATCAAATTTTTCTACACGATTTGTATTGCTCTCTTGTAGGTGAATAGATGACTAGTTGTTGGTTCATAAGAAAAAGCTAATTGCTAATTTAAAGTTTTAGACAAAAATCTAAGATTTGAAGCAAATACGTAAAAACCAGTAGGCTGAAAATAGAGTTTGGATTGCATGGAAGTAGAATGAAGATGAAGACCTGATCAAAAATGATTGGTGGGATTTATTAACTGTGACTGGTTTCTTTATTTGATATAATGTCCAAATGAATGGAATGATAGATAAAGACATATAATAATAGAGCAAGAGTTAGATGAAGTCATATATAATTTGCTTAGGGCTTTAGTGCATTGTGCTCATTATTGGGATTCTAAAATGAAATTTTCCTTGGTTAGGAATACTCTTGGATTAATCTATTTTATGTTAGGCCATCATAGGGATGGGTTGGGTCTAAGTATGACTTAGACCCACCAGGAGGTTTGGATTTAACCTAAGTATATCCTACCTATGCGGGAATCTAAATGGATGTATTTTATAATACAAGTCAGGCCTAGGTATGTTAAGACCCCTATGCTACCTGGTACTCATTAGGTTCAGGTTGGGCATGGATCATGTCTATGTCCGAGTCTGGGTCCCAAGCAGGTAGCAGCATTTGTAAGTTCAATTCATTCATGCCCTTGAAACAATTCACTAGTGACATAATTATTAAAGTATAATTAATCATTTTTATGATAAATGTGAAGGGTCTAGGAGGAAAGTTATACTCTGGATCCGTGCTGATCTATTGGGATTAGTTTGGGTTCACAAAGATCAGTCCCCTGTCCTAGTGTATTATGTGATCAGGTTGGGCTGAGCTGGTTTTATTAGACCCAGACCCTGACCCAAAATGTTTTATGGGTCTTTGAACCTATGCCTGTCCAATAGGTTTGTGGGTGTGGATCAGATCCAGGTTAGTAATCTTCTTGACAGTATATAATACTTTATGAACAAAAATAGCATATGTGGATCTGTTTTTTGAAAGTTTATTCATTAATTATTTGACATTTTACCACTCCCTCATTACTGTGAAAGCAAATACATGGATATTCTTTTTTTCCCCAAGTTTTCAACTTTCTTTCATTTTAGCATGTTTGATTAAATGCATCAATGTCCGTAAGATCATCAACATGGTTCTGTTCTAAATTGATGTTCTTTGCTTTAATAGATCAATTTTGAAGATACCTGCAAAGGTTTTCTTGAGGTCGCCAAGGTTTGTGACTCTGCAAACTTGTGAATAGTTTTTTCATTCTAATGCTTTAAAAGTATGTCACATTTTCAAGGCACTACCAGAAAATTTCTAAAATATAAATATTTTAAGTATTGGGCTGAAGTTGGAAAGACTTAATAACCAAATGCAACCAACCAGTCGTGGTTGAGCAGATGAAAAAACTTTGCAGTGGGTTTTTAAGATCTTGTATCATTTACAGAGATTTGAACTTTCTGGAATTGCAGAAGACTTATTTCATTCAGATTTGGATGTTGCAGAAATGATAATGTGCTATCATATGGAACACAACCTTTGCTATTTACTTGCTATTTAATATTAGAGTCAAGCTTTATAATAGATATAAAGTTTTTTTACTAGCAGTTATATAATGCAAATTGTTATTATATGGAATATTTATTTCAGGCTAGTTCATATAAATATTATTTTGTCCTTTACTAAGACACAATTTATGTGGACTGATGGAGTATGTCTTTTGTAAATGCAAAAATATCAAATTATATACAAGCAAACAATTTCATTAAGTCTTCAAGAATTGTTTGGTTGCAACATCAGATAGTATGAACACTTCATAGGACACTGAAGTTGAATTAGATGGGGCCCATTGATGAAGCGTACATCCTTGATACACTAGGGCAAAATTAGGGTGACTAGAGCCCATATACATATATTTTCATCAAGCCTCGTTGTAGGAACTGAGATTGAATACAGGCTGTGGCTCTTAAGATCTTTGAGAAGCTCATCAGATTTTTCCTTGTAATATGAAGAAGGAACTTTATTTAGAAAATAGTGTTGTAATGACAAGTTTAGCATGATGATACATGGATTTTATCTGGCAGTTTACATTTAGCTAGATATATGCAAGAAGGGATTTCTTTTGTTTATATTCTTGGGTCAATGAATATGGAAGACTCTTCAGCTAAATAGGGACAAGGTGAAAGTTTGTGGATGAAACAAGTCCAATTGTTCTCTAGTAAAGTTTTCTATTTAATTATGATTGAGAAATTGTAGGTTGATATTTTCATTATCTAGTGGCTATTTTTATGTTTTGATGTACTGCATAAGAATTGGAGAAGAGAGAGAAAGATTACAGGAGGCCGGATGGAAAGAAACTTAAGGCTACAGCAATTTCTTTTGAGCTACAATGAGGACAAAAGTATGATAGTGATCAGATTTTGCAATAAAAGATGGGTACATGCATGTAAAAGTGCAGTAGAGATGCAGTTGTTAGGGTTTTTTGTGGATTAATAAGAAAAGAGAATGGGAAATACTGAAGCATGAGTTGCATTGATATAAAGAACCCTAGATGGAAATTAGGGCAACTATTTCTATAAGATTTGCATGGAAAGCGGGTATAGCCCTAAATAGAAATGACTAAACATAACTCTATGGGCCTAGAATTGAATCAATGATAATTACATGTTATTATGACTTAAGATGAGTACATAATAGAAACAAAATCTAATTCAAATTAGAAACTGAATCCAACTGAGCTAGGCTGCTGGATACTAACTTATGTAAAATGTGATTAGCTTTTGAGGAAAATAAGAAACGTATGGTAAAATTAAGAATGCTGAGTAAGAATATATTCGGTGGAACATACCACAGCACAATAACATATAATTGAACAGAACTAACATGATTTAGTTACTTTATCTTGTGGAGGCATGATGATTTCACAAAGCAGAATATTTTCTTATAAAAAAACAGAGTTGTCTCTTTTTTAGAATAGAGCACGATGCATGAACAACTAGAACAATGTATATGGGAGTCTTAAACGGCTATCATCACAATCGTAAAAAGTGAAGTTTGTATATCTTCTTCTTTGGACTTTCAAACAAGATCCAGTAAAGTTTTGTCACTCTGTCAACAGTATATATTGAAGCAGTACCAGATTTAGCAAACTACCAAAATAATGTGATATTTCATAGGATGATCTAGAGCAAATAAAAGTTGGCTTTTCCAAGCATTAATTATTAGGCTAAGGGAGCATTTCTACTTGATGCCCTTACATAAAAAGCAAAAAACTTTGTTAAGCAACATGATAACCAAGGTTTTAAATCCTATGGGATGGGGTTGTCCCGGTTTTCCCATAGAATGGGATGCATCGCTGTTCTATCCTGTTCCGACACTTGGGACAGGAAATGTCCTAAGATGTTCAGATTGGGATGTTAAGGCGCCAGCGGGATGGCCTTGTCCCGACACATGGGACGGTACTCCGTCCTAATGTCCACGCGACGTCCCATTGGGATCTGAATCCTTGATCATAACTACATGATTGGAAGTCACTCTTGTAAAAAATTTTGTTTGTCTTCTATTCTTTAATTGCATAATATAAAACTAATTGAAACACTTGAACAGATAATAGTGTGAATGAGCTTAACAATTCTGGATCTTCAGTCTATGTTAATGATTGGAAGATATCAGAGAAATGGCAATTTTGAACTTAATCTCGATCTTGCTAAATGCTTCATATGAGGGTGAAGTAGCATTATTATAGATATTAAAATAAGGTAGAGTCACACATTAGAGGGAAACTACATTGGAAGCCTTAGAAGTGTATTATCAGTGTGCCGGTGGTGGAAAAGATGATGGTGAGCAGAGCAATTAGGGGAGTGCTTGAAAAATTTTGGAAGTTTTGGAAAGTAGGAGGGTTCTGGAAAAATTATTTTGGGGGGTTGGGGAGGGTGTGAGGAGGTTTGAAATAAGTAATATTAGATCTTATGCAGGCAATAATGTCTCATTATAGTTACAACTTACAAGCTTTGGTTATCTTTTCCATTCCCTAAGGGCTATATTCTTCCTGGTTTTCATGGGAATTGCATATATCAAATGATATGCATGAGTAACACATTTAAAGTTAAAGAGTGTTAGACTTGTTTTCAAATGCAGGAAGCTGTGCATCAAATTGTTAATGTTATATTTGAAGATCCAGGTGTACAGGAGTTACTTGTGAAGCTTTACCAGAAAGGTATTTAGTAACATCTTTTACATGAACAGAAGCTCATTTTTCATCTTTCCTTTTAATGCGTAATCCCCAGTGTCAGATAATTGATTGTTATGGTAACCTTCCTCTCTTTGATAGCTTTTGTGCTCATACAAATGAATATTGCCGGATCCTTTGTTTGTGAAAAAAGTTCTCAACTAAGCATGTTTCCAGGTTTTACATGTATATTGAATGCTTGTTATCTTATTCTGAAAACTTAGAAACATTTGATTTCAATTATGTCAATCATGTGCAAGAAAATATTTGATAAATGTACTGGATTCACAATTAAAATTCAGAATTTAAATGTTTCTGGAAAAAATAAATTCAGATTTTATATGATCATCACAGAACAGCTTCTCATAAATTTTATGTGGTCTTGTCTTCTCTTTTGTGGAGCCTTGTTGAGACTTCGATTTTCAAATTGCATGCATGAATTTATGGATATATTGTTCTGTTGCAGTGCGCTTATTTAGATTGCATGGTCAATTGTCTAATTTTTCAGTAGTGAAGGTAATTCAGCTTCACTGGGACCCGTAATATGGTGACATCTTAAAAGAGGCACTCTAGTAATGAGCCCACCATGGATGTTGCAAACTTGCAATTATTTAAATGAATGCTCATTTTTTTCATTTGACTTACTGGGGATTTTTTTCATTGATTTCAGAATGGTTAGAAGGATTGGTCACTGAGTATCTTGTTGCAACATTTGGTGATTATTTTGGGGATATCAAGATGTAAGCCTTCTTTCCTTCAAATGAGAAGAACAATTGATGCAAATTTGACAATTCAATGCTTGCTCAAGTTCTTAATTACATGACAGTGATGTTGAAGACCATATTCAAGGCCTTGTATTGTCATATGATAATATCAACAAGGCTTGAATATCATAAATGTAAACCCTTGTGAGTCCTATCACTAACATTCGTTTATGTCTGAGGTATATCCGGTGTTTGCCAAACCATCTTGCACTAGATGGTTTGGGGTGTACCGAGCCATACCAGCGGCTGGCTAGTAGGGTTCTGGCAGTAAAAACGGAAACCAGGTGAGGAGGAGAGGGAGAAGGAAAAAGAGGAAAAGAGAGGGGAGAGGGAAGAAGGGGGAGAGAGAGGGCCTCTGGAGGCCATTGGAGAACAGCTGATATCGCTGCACACAATGGAAATTGGAGGAAGACGAGGGAGGGAAAAAAAGGGAGCGTGAGAGGAGGAATCCGGAGGCCATCGAAGGCCTTTGGAGGGCCAACAAGGCCGCTCTACCGCTGCCGAGGCTGCTGAAGGCCTCTGCCCCTCTCACGATGAAACAAGAGCTTTCCATATTATTATTTTTTTCGAGTGATTAATCACATGAAGTCGGCAACTATGTTGCCGAGGTCATCATTTTTTTTTGGTATTTTTGGTTGAGGTTGGCAATCCGATCGTCAACTTCAACCAAAAATACAAAAAAAAAAAAGAAAAACCAATGAAGTGGGCAACTACGTTGCCGACTTCACTTGATATAACTCGAAAAGAGGGACGAAAAAGGGGCCAAAGCCCTTGTTTTGAACTGACGCCCAGAGGCCTCCAATGCCCTCGGTGGGCCTTCAGAGGCCCTCTCCCCCTCTTCCCTCTCTTGCCCCCCCCCCCTCTTTTCATCTTTCCTTCTCGTCCACCCCCCCTCTCGCCAGCCCTCCAGTGGGCATCGCGGCCCTCTGACGGCCTCTGACAGCCACTAGAGGTTTTTTCTCTCCCTCTCCCTCTCCTCTCCTTCCCCTCCTCCCTCCTCTCTTTCTTTTCCTCTCTTTCTTTCTCCCTCTACCATGCTGTGTCAGTTTGAGCCCCGGTATGGTTCGATTCGGGGGCATACTGAACTGTGCCGCTGGCCGGCTGGTATGGGGTCGGATTTCAGTTCATTGATCCTTGGGTATACCTATACTTTTCCCAAAATTACAAGTCTCAAAGCCTACCAACTTGGTAGGTTTTTCATCACTGTATCAGCCGCCTGCTTCCTCTATCTCTTTCCCTTCTTTAGCTTCCTATAATTTTTCTTTACAGATAATCAGCATGTGGTGATCACACAGAACTCGATACATCGCTACCATGTTTACTTTGCTTGCGACATTTAGACTGCATTTGCTTAATTCCTCGTTGCTTTGTATAAAGTATCAGAAAGAAACAGATAACTCCAGTATAATCTATAGACTTTAGCGGTCTTATTTTCTTCTTGTTTGAAGCTTTTCTTCACCAGACCAATCTAGATTGACCATTCTCTTATTTGTTCCATTAACAATCAATGTTCAATAGGTAAATAAATACAACATTGTCATGTGACATCAATATTTCATCTAAAGCAAAAGGCAAGTAGGCAACTATTTGGCATTGCGCCAAATAGTTGATCAAATTTCTCTTTTTTGATGGCCACCAGTTTTGTAATTACAGCAAGATTTTCTTTTGTTGAATGTTGAAGCTGCCTAGTTCATATAGGATATTTGTTTCCAGCTTGATGCACCAAGGCCCACAAGGAGGATCTCGCACACATGGATTGAAGTGCTGGCCGCATTCCATTTACCAAGACAATGCCTTACCATCACTCAGCTCTGAAATGATACCAGCTCCATATCGATACTTGGCATGCCATGATGCCAATGCATGCCAAGCACTAGAATGACAGAATACATAACATATTAATGCCAAGATGGCTTGTCATAGGCATGCAGTACCTCAATCCTTCTCTCAGACAAGAACTAGCCACCAGGTCAAGAACTGGTACTTCAATCTAAGTGGATGCTTGTCATCTAGTATCTTAGGTCAAAACTTGCCATTTCATGTCCAAGCATTCATTAATGTTGGCATGCGAGTTATATGAATGATATCAATATTCTTTTTTTTTATCTAAATCGTTTGTCCTTATTCAGAAACATGTAAAAAACACTATTTATCATCAAGTCCTTGTAGACTTATGACAATTACAAAAGAGCAAAGCGGAACTTATATAAACTTGTACTGTACCATCTGAAGAAAATAAACTTTATTCCAATTTACTATCTGTAATGTTGGCTTTCTTTTTTTTTATTGACTCCACTTTTTCGTACTTTGACTAGGACGTAAATCTCCTTCTTTTTGATCAACTTTGTTGAAGTTCTGGTATTTTGTTTTCCTAAGGTACATTGAAGAAAGATCATTCAGAAGGTTTGTTGAAGCTTGCTTGGAGGAAACCATTGTGGTTTATGTTGATCATTTCTTACACAGGTTTAATTTGTCTTTCTTGATTAAGATGGCCTGTTACCAAAGAAGTTTAGATTTTCAATAATAATGCTCATGGCATGTTCAACTGTGGGTATCTTTTTTCCTGCAGAAAAACTACATTAGAGAAGAAACCATTGAAAGGATGAGGTTAGATGAAGAGGTTATTATGGATTTCTTCAGAGAGAGCATCAATGTAACAGTAAGTAGCATTTGTTCCTATTATATACTACTTAATGGGTTATTTCTTTTATTTATTTGTTACAACCTGTGTTAATATGTAAATGTTATTTGTGTGCATTGATATAGCTGGTTAGACTATGATATTTTAAGTTTCACCCTAAGTAATCCATTTGGCTGCTCTTTCACTGATCTTTTTATGATATATACTTTTCTGCTTTAATCAAGTCACGGTAGTTTGGTTTGCTGTTCACCTGTAATTTTGGGTTTTATTGCAGAAAGTTGAAAACAGAGTGAGGATTCTCGGTGATCTAAGGGAGCTAGCTTCAGCTGAGAGCTTGGACAGTTTCACTCTCATCTACACAAATATTCTTGAACATCAGCCAGATTGCCCAGTAATTTTTACAGCCAAATAAAAGCCCTCTGAATATTTTGACTGCCATTCAATTGTTCAATTACCAAATATGATGTCATAAGCTGAACAGGATATTTTTGTTGTTTCTGTCATTCAATAATGCTGTATATGTGAGGTCTTCTGTTACATTACCCTAACATGTGTATTATGCTGGCCTGCAGCCTGAGGTTGTGGAGAAACTTGTTGCATTGCGAGAAGGCATACCACGCAAGGAAGCCAAGGAGGTAATGTGGCTACCATTTTGCATTGGACAAACAGCAATTGCTCAAAATTTGTGCAATATTAGTTTGTATGACATTCAGAAAGCTATTTTAAGAGGATTTACAAAATTTCTATTTTAAGAGGATTTACAACATTTTCTTTATATTATTACATATTGAATCTTTTGAACTAGCATGAACTAGGACTTTGATTTCACTACAATCTGTGGAAATTTAAGTTTGCAATTTGTTTAGGATATAGATACTTATATTTTTATTGTTTTTTTTTTTTTCTTTCTCTACTTGATAGTAGCTTTTCCATCTATAATATTGGCAGTCACCCTATGTTTCATTGTTTTACCCTAATCTAAGTCTTGGACGCTAGATACAGCCTTTGTAAGTTTGGTTTTGATCACAAACATTCAAGTGCTACCTGTGAGGAGCAGTGCTATGCCTCCAAATTGTTCATGCATTGAGGGTGTGGCAAAAAGATGCTAAGATCACTACGTGACCGTATTTGACTGAGTACTGATTTCACATTGGAGAACTCTTCTTTCCAATAACTATTTAAGTAATAAGTAGGCATATACGTTGCAGAGTTGGAGATGCATGGAATTAACTGGTGTACTGGAAGATGTAGATAAGAAGTGACCAGGGAACTGAAAATTGAAATGTCGACCTAGTATAATGCAGTTTTGCCTTTGAGCATTGATTATTAGTGGAAAGCCATTAAGGAAGATGGTGCATAAAAGGTTAGATTTTATCTGAATACTCAGACAGATCCACAGTTTTTTGGCTGTGTTTGAAAAGGCTGCTAGTGTCAAGTGTGAAAATCAGTATTTCAAACACCAATTTCTATAGGCATTGGACAATCGAAGTTATTTTGTGAAGGCTTTGATATTAGTTTTCTTTCTTTGATCAGGTGGTACAAGAGTGCAAAGACATATATGCGCATTCCCTTGTTGATGGCAACCCTCCAAAGGCAGGCTTTGTTTTCGGAAGAGTGAAGTGTCTAGCAGCACCTAAAAGCTATTTGTGGAGGAAGCTTGCCCACTAGCAACAACCTTTTTGATGTTGTTGTGTGACTGAAAGAAATCCACTCAGTTTCAAAATTTTGCCTAGGTTTGGCATTGTTTGTTTGTTGTCTGGTGTAGTCCTCGTTTTCTCAAATGTTGGGGCTCCTCTGTAAAGGTAGATGATCTTGCAGGAGCTGTGATGTTTGTTGTGGATGAACAGTCAGGTTGAGTGTACAGGAAAATGAGTGTCTTTTTTAAGAAGAGAAAATAACAGTATCTTAATCTTTTGGATCATCTGGCTTTTTGTGAGCCTGGCAACCTTGCAAAATTATAGTCCGGAAGCTCGTGCGATTCTAAAGACTTGAAAGGTAAATTTGACGCCCCATGGTAGCTATTGTTGCTCTTTTATTATGTGAACCAAGACTTGGCATCTCAAATTCTCGAACTTATCTGATATTTGTTGGTGTCTGTGTCACCAAGGGCATGTCATTCCAGATGTATTACATAACTAGTTGAAACAGTACTTTGATATGTTTGAAATAGTTGAAAGGATCCCATCCTTGTTCTCCGACCAAACTAAAAATCATTTGATATTTTGTTTTATACCAGAGTTTTTATGCTAAAGGCAGTTCTTTTCTCCTGTCAATAAATTGCACTGGTAATAGAAATCATAAACATCAAAAAAAAAAAGGTCTAATGGCCTCGTGGTGGAGACTTGTAAGCATGATGAAATCTTTGTGATCCCGTCGTGGTAGAATTCATGCCAAACCCTTCTCCAAAGGATAGGATTAGATTGATGCAGCACGTCCGCCACTGCAACCGCTTTCCAAGCTGCCATTGCTGTTTTTATATGAAATTCTACACCACCAGCATCATAACAGGGTTTTTTTTTTTTTTTTTTTTCTAAATAAATATTAGAAGAAAATTGATTAATTTTTTTATTGACTAATTTATTCATATTTTAATATTTTTTAAGATGAATAAATTATTTTGTTATAAATAATATTTATCGATACAATGAAAGAAAATATTATCCATTTAAGAGTGACTAAATCATTTTTTTAATCAGCTATAGGCATTTAAATTTATTTTTAAATTGTTTCATCCTCATTTTCAATGTTTCTATCGTTCAATGTCCAATAACTCAATAATTTTTTTTTAATTTAAAAAATATAAAAAATAATATAAAAAATATGGATAAATTTTGTAACTCAATCAAGTAATGCAAAAAAATATGAGTAACATTTTGAAGCCATTTTTTCATGTGTAAAAAAATATAGATAAATTATTTTTTTATTTAAATATTTTTTAAAAAATATTTATCTACAAAAATATAGATTTCTATATAAATTTTATATCCACAAAAGAATGGAAGGTAAAGGCAAAATGATTTTGAAGGTACGTAATGATTATATTTCAATGTTGTTGTTTGCTTCTTGCATTTGTAATTCGATTGTGTGACTCATTTTGATTTTATATATGTATATATTTGCTAGCGTCCTTGTTCATGGTGGTCTGTATCTCGTGCTCAATGGTTTAACCTCTTTAAAGTCCATCCGGTTTGCTCAATAGAATATTTTACAAGTTTTCTTTGATGTTGGATTGCAGGTTTTAAGTCATTGCTGTCACTTTATATGAGTTCAACTTATAATTAATTTATTTGACTTGGATGTAGATTTGTTTGGGTACTTAAAAACGAGGTTTAAGAATTTGAAACGCAAAATTTCACCAATATATGTAAATATATCAGTAGGCAAACAATTGCCCAAAAGTATTATGGTGTATCTGCAGAACACTCACAGATGACACTACTTATCTGGGGAATATTAGATAACAAGTTGACTAATATTGAACTATTTTCAAATAAATTTATCCTTCTTCTTGACTTACAGCATTTATAAAATCAACCTGATGATTGAATTAAACTGTACATCGAAATATAAACATAGCAACATGGTTCTAGTAACAAAATTGTAAGATCCATCGCTCGAAGGCATAACATGTTGAAAAGAAAAGAGTTCCATGAGACAAAAAACCATCAAGATCATTAAAGGGAGGTTATGGCGGATATCTATTGAAAAACAACAAGGAAAGTTTTTTTCTCAATATTCCAATGAAAAGATAAGGAAATCATCTCAGGGATATAGCAACCGGCTGCCCATTGCTGTAAAAAGGAAATCATATTACAGAACATTTCCTTTCCCTAAAAGTTCAGAAGTTAAAGATAAATAGAAGGAATAACAGGCAACGGAACCAACGCAGATCCGAACTAAAAACACAATCACCATCCAAAAGAGGCATGCTGAAGGCTGACATATCTCCATTGCAAGATACATGATATACTGATACAGAATTCCGAAGATTGTCAGCCTACATTTTTTTTTTTTGGTCCTCATACGGTAACCAACCCAACAACATTTCCTTTCCATAGAAGTTCACTTCATTGCATAGGTCATCATTCAAGACATTTCTAAACTAAAGCCCTCGCTGGCCTTAGAGATTCATAATAAAGTTGTGCATGGAAGAAACCCTTCTAGAACAAAAAGGAACCATATATTTTAAGCAACTCACAACAAATGTATGGCGGCCATGTTTGATCAGAGTAAATGCTTCTATTCCCAGCAGCTCAAATATTTGAAATAAGATCGTGGCTTGCTGTCAGATGGTCCGCTTCCATTAAATAGATAATTTAGCTCGACCTATAACAAGTTGAAACAAGTTAAATGGGTTAAATGGTTAGGTATCGCCACCCTTAAAATTGAGGAGGAATAATTATAAGTCTAACACAACTGCTAGACATGAATTTAAACATTCCAAATCGAAGTGGATATTTATGGTTATGGTATTAATATTGTGCTAAAAACTAGATAACTGAAAGCATTCAGTGGAGTCTTTTGGTGAATAACAACCTACTTCTACAACAAACTAAAATATATGCAACAATAAATGAAAATTATTCGTTTAAGAGCAAACATTATTTTTCTTCTTCTTTGGATTTTTTGTGGACATCCTATTATTTTGTTCCTCTTCGGATTTTTTCCCAGCAAAACTGCCATTTTATGCTCCCTTTTGGTAGGGACAACATGGTTTGATTTGTATTTGAAGAGGGATTCAAACAAGCACTTTTAAGAGTATATTTTAATAATCTAATCTAATATATATATATATATATATATATATATATATATATATATATATATATATATATATGTGAAAGTAGAAATTAAGAGAAAATAAAGTAGTCAATTAAATTGTCCATGTAAGCAGCAAATTTTTATCTATGAATATCATATGGATCAAAATCAATTTCAATATGCTACATATCTAGTCTATCCTATCTAACAATCCTTCCAGCATTAAATGAAAGCATTATATCATTAATAGATGGAATTGAAATCCACTTATGTATATTTAATTATGCTATTAAAATCTGTCGTTATTGATATTAGGAATATGAATGGACATACTGTTACTATTTATAAAAAATATGTTTTTAATAAATGATCAATTCTATGATGTAGAACTTGCACACAATGCATGGGCTCACAACTAGTTTGAGAAGAAAGAGCAAGCATGGTTGACAGAATTAAGACATATCATGTGCGTCCGCAAATGAACGTATTCATGGTCTATTGGGCCCTCTAATGGAGAATTGCTACCAATATAGTAGTGTATTAACTAACTCGTGCTGGGCTATGATTGGTTGAATCAATTCATATGGCAAATCAAAATATGTCCGATGATAACTGGAAAATAATATGCCGATGCATAACGTGATAGGTTCATCCGTACAATTATGTTATAGCATATTTACTAAGGCTTTAGCCACGAATTTTCTAAGGTTGCTTTTTCAGAACTCTTTACGGGCCTCTTTATTCTTATACAGTCATGATATAGTTGGTGGTGGTGGTGATGGTTATAATAATATATGCAACAATAAATGAAAATTATTCGTTTAAGAGCAAACATTATTTTTCTTCTTCTTTGGATTTTTTGTGGACATCCTATTATTTTGTTCCTCTTCAGATTTTTTCCCAGCAAAACTGCCATTTTATGCTCCCTTTTGGTAGGGACAACATGGTTTGATTTGTATTTGAAGAGGGATTCAAACAAGCACTTTTAAGAGTATATTTTAATAATCTAATCTAATATATATATATATATATATATATATATATATATATATATATATATATATATATATATATATATATATATATATATATATATATATGAAAGCAGAAATTAAGAGAAAATGAAGTAGCCAATTAAATTGTCCACGTAAGCAGCAAATTTTTATCTATGAATATCATGTGGATCAAAATCAATTTTCAATATGCTACATATCTGGTCTCTCCTATCTAACAATCCTTCTAGCATTAAATGAAAGCATTATATTATTAATGGATGGAATTGAAATCCATCCATTAATCTATTAAAGTTTGCTGTTATTGATATTAAGGACATGAATGGATATGCTGTTACTATTTATAAAGAATATTTTTTTAATAAATGATCAATTCTATGATGTAGAACTTGCACACAATGCACAGACTCACAACTAGTTTGATAAAAAAGAGCAAGCATGGTTGACAGAATTAAGACGTATCATGTGCATCCACAAATGAATGTATTCATGGTCCATTGGGCCCTCCAATGGAGAATTGCTACCAATATAGTAGTGTATTAACTAACTCATGCTATGATTGGTTGAATCAATTCATATGGCAAATCGAAATATGGCTGATGACAATTGAAAAATAATATGTCAATGCATAACGTGATAGATTTATCCGTACAATTATGTCATGGCATATTTACTAAGGCTTTAGCCACGAATTTGCTAAGGCTGCTTTTTCAGAACTCTTTACGGGCCTCTATATTCTTATACAGTCGTGATATGGTTGGTAGTGGTGGTGATGGTTATAATAATATTTGAAATATGAAAATACATGAAGAGTGGCTAATGATTTCATTATTTTAGTATCAATTTTATGGTTGAGAAGAATTCATATATCAATAAAAAAAAAGGTTTTATCTTTCTTTGTACGAATTCATTATTGGATTATCTATTGATTGCTTTAACATCTGTGCAGATGGATGGTTCTTTGAGAGTCGTGTAGGTGGATGAACGAGGGAGTCTCGAGCACTTTCAAGTCTAATGCAGTGGGTGATCGAACCGTGGCTTCGAGCAAAGGAAGATGAAACACAACCCTGTGCCGACCCGTGCCCTGCACCTTAGCCCATATGGGGCCATTCCCCAGAAATAGGACCGGTTCAGCCGGTCCATCCTATTAAACTCGAGCCCGGTCCGCAGAACTTTCAAGATCTGGTAGAATCCCCCCACCTAGATTTATCCGGGTGCCAACCAAATTTTCAAATTTCGTCAAAGAGGCACGTGGCCGGCCGGCCGCACTAGCCGATTCCCCAACACCGCACAGATCAGACGGCCAAGATAGCGTCAAACTTTAGATCGGACGGCTTCGATTCCAGGCAAACCGCTCCTCAAGCCCTCCCTCACGCCCCGTTTGTCCTGCAAATTGGACACTATAAATAGCCTTATTTTCTCTCTCTCCATTCTTCAAATTCGGATTGCGACCGCGGTTTCTCTGCTCACAGATCTCCGTCATATCCCCTTCTCTCTCACTCTGTAGCTCTTATCTGTCTCCAACTCGCGCTTTCTTCTCTCCAAACCGTAACCCTAATCCGAGCCGTAATTCGTTTGATCGGAGATGAGAAGGCCGAGGGCGACGCCGAGGGGGAGGAAGAAGAAGGCTGCGGCGGAGGCGGCGGAGAGAGAGGAGGGAGGCAGCAGCAGCGGCGGCAGCAAGTCGCCGGAAGAACTCCCCAAGGAGTCCAAAGCTTCAACCAGAGGGAAGCGGGTCAAGGCACCCGCCGCCGCCAAGCCCAAGACGCAGCCCGAGTTCTTCCCCGAGAAGAGGAATCTGGTTAAGTTCCCTCTTCTGACCGACCGATTTTCTTTTTATTTTTTGTTTATTGATTTTCTGCGGATTTGGTGGGCTTGGGAGGTTAATGCGGGGTGATTGTTGGTTGGCAGTTCGTTGGATTTGATGTTGATTGGTTCTGGAGTTTGGGATTCCTGAGATTCGTTATGTTGATGGGGGCTTTTTTCTGTTAGGTTGTATTCCAGTTGTATTTCTTATATGGGATGGATGTATTAATAACTACTTCATTGCTGAGACCCTTTTTTCTTTTTTTTTTTTTTCCTTTTTGGAATGTCCAATTATACTCTAGCTGGCATGGATTTTTCTACTTTGATGTTAAGTTTCTTGTTGGCATCATGGCCTAAATTTCTCTGTAGATGTTGTGGTCTCATGTATTTTTCCCAATTATTTTAGTATGTTATGCTTTCTTACATTAGACTGTTGAGCTAAAGAGTGGTTGTTGTTATGCAGGAGGATCTATGGCAAGCTGCCTTTCCTGTTGGAACTGAGGTCTATTTCAACATCAAACTTTTATTTGACATATCTTAAGATAACTTTCGGAAGATGCTGTATCAAATAGGCATAAAGTAGCATGCTTGATAATCTTTGTTCTCTTTTGTTATCCTGAGTTGTTGCGAACCTTTGAATGTTTGTTGATGACAGTGGGAAAACATGGATAAAATTTGCGAGATCAATTGGAATTTTTCAAATTTGGAGGTATGATTAAGGGATCTTTTTAAGTATGGGATTAAAGCTTAGTCGAGTTAATATTAAGGGATTTGTTTTTAGAAGCTTTAATTTTGATCAATTCTGTTTGGAATGAACTGAATTCTGTTTTGTTATGAATAGAGAGCTTTTGAGGAAGGGGGACAGCTTCATGGAAAGAAGGTCTACCTGTTTGGATGTACCGAAGGTAAGTTGTTTATTTGGTGTTTGTTCCCTTTACGTGCACTTTATTCAACTTCGTGCTTCTTAATTACTAGTGGTGGGACACTACATTGTTAGCACTTAGCAGCATGAAGCCATAGGCATTGAATTTATATTAGTTCCCTATGTGATCTTCTGCCATGACATGATATCAACTTAACTTTAATTCTCTGCATTTTTAATCTGATCCTGGAACCTCTACTATGAGTTTTATTTGTGCTTATACATACCTAGTTGTTATCCGATGGTCAAAAATGAATAGATCATGATCATGAAGCCTTTGAGCTTGCATTTGCATGAAAAAACTCTTTCGTGCTTCCTTCTCTTTTTTATTTTTTTTTCTTTGAGCTTTGAGTATAAAGAATATGGAACTTGCATATGTTTTCTTAATTGCTTGTCAAGCTTATAAAAGATTACTGTCTATACTAATAAATTTACTTGATCATTTTTGCCTCTTTCAGCTCAGTTGTTGGTTGTAAAGGGTGAACAGAAGGTTGTACTTATTCCCATTGTGGTAGCTGTAAGTAAATTCATATTCTCTCTTCCCACACTTGGAGTTAATTTTTTGAACTTTTCTATTTGTTAGATTTTGGCGTATTCCATTGCTGGTTAAGCACATTGCCAAATGTATGATCTGAATCGCAATGATCCATCTGATTAATTCATAGGGAGATGAGAGTGGTTACATGTGAAATACAGATGTTCTTTGTGGGGCCTGCATATTTTTGGTTCATGGCAAACACTGCTGTTTGGTAATGCATGCTGATAATCAAGTACTTGATTTTCATGTGGGGCCTCACAATTGCAATTCTAGAAAACATTGGTTGGCCTAATATCAAATGTGCCAGTGTGCCATAGTCCCACATTGGTTCAACATAGTACTTTCGCAGTCCAATTTATTCCAGAAAATGCTTAGCTGAACATATTGTGTCTAACTCCAAAATAATGCAGTGATGGCCTTGGTCTGTAAGACAACTGCATGAGACAGTGGGCCCTGGGAAGGGCTTTGCTTGACAGTTCTAATGTGAAATGGAAAAAAGTAGGTTAGCTTACATACGAGGTGATTTGTTTATGAGACTGAGAAAGGGTCACAAGCAGCTGAAAATAACTGATTAGGATTTGTAAGGTGGGTTGTGTCAAGGTGGCTCAGTGGAGACATCATGTGCAGATGAAGCCTCTAAATGACCATTATTTATATAAGCACATCGATTTTAGGGACTAATATATTAGACTGGATGTGCATCCATTTGTTAACTATTCTAATTTTTGAGTTATACATAGAAATGAGTGTGTAAGAACATAACTAGTGCAACTTCAATGTTGCCTGATGGATGGTTTTTAGCTCTGCCCTTTCCAAATTCCAGCGTAGCAGCATATGTGCTTCTAGATTGACACTGTGGAACATGGTATACATAGTTATTTGTCTCCTGCAAATAGTTTCTGCTGCAATTGCAGTGTGTGTTGGCATTAGAAAGCTGCATTTTATGTTTTAAACAGCTTGCAGTTTATCACACCAGAATATTTTAAGCATGGTTTCAGAGCCACCAAAATGGGATTGTATGACCGGTACTGTACTGTTCAGGCATGAAACCTTCACTGGTGTGGGTGCAGGGATGCTGAAAGAGCTGTATATTTATCACTGGTCATGCTGGTCTGTACTGGTCCATCTGGTGCATACTGGCGGTACTATAGTGTCCGTGTTGATGGTATCGTATTTTTCAATTTTTTGGAATGTATCAATTTGGTATATAATGTTGGTACTGGTACTGTAGTGATATCATACTGTTCTGATTGAAAAATGGTATGCAGGTATTATCAGTATTGAAAACCTTGATTTAAGGCTTTATTGTTCATATGAATGGTGCTATTATAAATGGACAAACTTTTTACTCTTTTCATTAAAATAATCCTGAGCAGGTGATTTCTCCTATCCCACCATCAGATAAGATTGGTATAAAATCTGTTCAAAGGGAGACTGAAGAAATAATACCAATGAAGGCAATGAAAATGGCATGGGTTCCATACATCCCGCTAGAAGACCGGTACCACCGATTCATTCTTCATATTTAGGATCTTGAAACTTCAAATACGATTATACAAATGGAAGATTGTATTGCTTAGTTTGGTTCTCTCTTCGACAGGCAAAGTCGGGTTGACAGATTGAATACTCAAATATTTACCTTGGCCTGCACCCAGCGAAGGTACATCTGTGTTTTTTTTTTTTTCATTATTTTATATGGATTTTGTTCTGGTCAACTGCTGAGATTGCACAGGATTTTCCTTACATACCATCATTGAATGAATTCTATCCGATGTAAACTGTGTTTCTATTTACTATGATTATTTAGTATTTACGTTCCTTCAAGTGATGATCGCAAAATAGTAATATGGTAGGTCTATCTACGAAAAGAATAGTGTCGATATGATCGATTGTAGTCACTGGTGTCTATGCTGATCTCCATGAATCTAGACACCTTGCTAACAAGTGTTCATTTCAGGCAATTAATATTCAACACATCAATTGTTTGAAAAATATAAAAATTAGCATTTAACATCAATATAGTTCTTGTTATCTTATTGATTGTTATTTGCTTGTCGTGCTTCATTTGTAATGGCCTATGGATAAATTTTAATTAATATACGTGCTTCAAATAAAGTGGCATATGCATTTCTCAACATACATTACCATGGTATTACTCTTTCGTACAAATGTTTTGCTGTCACTTCCTATTCTATGTTACAATTGGATGCATGCATTTATATGCACTCACACCCTTGAACTTGATTTATATACCTTGTTTGATAATACATGTACTGTTAGTAATGGTTATTTCAGACTTATATAAGGGAAATTGCATTTGTATACCAGGTTCTATGATAAACTATATGAAGGTCATTGCCTATCAATTTAATTCTTAATCTTTCGCTTGAAAAATATTTTGATCCAATTCAAGTTTTTAGAAATTTAAAACATCTATCATGTTTCAGTGATTAGAAAGTAGACTTTGATATACAACTGAGTAAACTTTAAGCATGAAGAGCTTATACGATCTCTTATACGTTTCTGCTTTTTATTGCGAGGTGCTTTGTTTAGTTCAGGTTGTAACTACATATTAATTGATGGTTCTTACTTTTGTTTGATTGAATTGTACCCTTATTTAGTTCTTGTTTTCATATTACTTATCAACCAAAATAATTTATTCTCTTAATTGCACATACTTGACCAGCTTTCTTGCTTTTTTTTTTTCCTCTTCATCTCCTCACATTCTCTTCCTGTCAGCTATTCCAGTCAGATGTCAATATCCTAGCTGGTTATCATTGGTCTACTATTTGTTATCTCAAATTCTTGGTTGTGTGATTCAGGCATTGCTTTGGACAACCGTCCTCTTAATGGTTCTGGATCATGTGTTTCTATTTTCGTTTGTATCCATGCCTGTACCATGGGATTCTGAAAGCGTTTTTTTTTTTTTTTTTTTTTTTTGTGGGGGGGGGGGGGGTGTGTGGGACTATTTAAAATGTTGATTGGAATACATGTTGTTCAGTTTTGTGCTTGATTGGATGTGGATGTATTAAATGCTTTTGGAGTTATACACAAACATTTCCTTGATCTACTTTTTACTATTGGTTTCTTTCTTTTGTCTACCTAATTGAAGCCTGTCTTGCACTTTATTCAACATTTTTCTTAGAAGAACTTACTGGATATGTGAACTATAAAACTATGGTATAAATTTTGCATGGAGAAGCAATACTGGTTTGCTTGGCATTAGGATAATTTAGTTCTTCATGATTCTTATCATGAGTCACGAAATGTCTCATGTAGCTTTCTTTAGTATTTTTTCCTTTTCTTTTTTGGATTTCATATTATCATTTTGCTGGATGAAACTAATTACTTTTCTTTGTCACTGACCTCTATTAGATGCTTTGATCTTATCAAAACATATCACAACTTAAATTATGATTATATAAACTGGATACTATCATGCAGATCTGCTTTAAAACATCTGAAAATCGAGCGCATCAAACAATATGACTATTGCCTTCCTTGTGAGTTTTGTTTACCTTTTTATTTTTTCTTATTTTGTGCAAAAAGTTGTTGCAACCCTTTGAAATTTATACATTGACAAATTCATTTTGCAATGATTTTCTATGCCTCAACATCTTTTCTCTTACTATGTATGGTGGTCTGTGATTTGAGCTTTTGTTCCCTAATGTTGAATGTAAGATAGTTGCATTGAATATGAAAGCATCAATGTAGATTATTTTTTTATGGATTTTGTTCATCATCCATCCTCATCAAGGTCAATATGAGACCATAAGTGAGCTTTCTTAAAGCATTTCTTGTAGCTATATATCTCCCTGTCCAAAATACCTGATTGTCTTTGAGGTAGAAACGAGGTGGTTGCTTAAGTGGTATTCATGCCCGGTACATGTGAAGGGACTGAATGTTGAATCTGGTCATGAATATGTTGTGTGTTTAAGCATGTGAGCTATGAGTACTTGCTCAATTGTTCAATTTAAATTCTAGTAGATGGTAGGAAAACTAAATAAGCAATATATTTGAAAGGAGAATTTACAAAGTATTGCAATATTGTCTAAATATCTGAAGACAAAGACCGAAAACTAGGGACATCTTCAAGTAGCTGTAATTTTGAAGTGCTTAAAATAGTTAAGTATGATGTTAGTTTTGAGTATAGACAGTTAAGGGCTTTTCTTCCAAAAAAAGGATTTCCTATATACAACTTCAAGTTCTTAATTTGGTTATAGCATGAGCCAATCAAAATTTATTATAACATTTTGAGAATTTAACCATTATGGCCAGTGCTAAATTGTTTAAGAAAATGCATAGGATTCATGGACGCTAGAATCAACGTAAGGGGTGGGGTTAAACATCTTAATAGGATATCCTGAACATTGAACTTTATACATGTTGAAAAGTTATGTATGCATTTCTATTAGGTTGTTGACAATTGAGTCAAGTGACTGAGATTTTCCTAATACATTGGATAATATTATAATTAAACCTACATATACCATAATGTTATCAAAGGATAATGTTGAACAATATTTTGAAATCCGATCATATTCTTTGGCTGGCTGTGATGGCACCAGTTAGAGCTTCAGGCAAGGCTTCAAATTGACCTAGAGTACTTTCATCAAAAAAGAAAAAAAAATCTGAACCAAGCATTTCATTTAGGTATTCTTGATTGGTTTTGTTTAAGGAAACAAATGTGTACCAGGCAGCTTCCTTTAAAGAGCTCCCCAAGGCCATGCATGACTTCATTGGAACATAGACAGGCTGGGGATAGTTATAGGAGGGGGCTAGAGGTGGGTGTTGGGTGAGAGTGGGGTGACTAAAAGAGTATCAGCTAGGGGCTAGGGTGTTAGGAGTAAGTGAGCTAGGTACGCTAGTTAGGCGAGGCTAGGAATGAGGTTGATGAGACAGCACAAGAGGGGAGGACAGTGGATCATGGTAAGGGAACTTGGATAGAGGGAGGTAGTGTTTGGTTTGGGGAGAGTCCACTTTCCTTATTTGGTTTACACTAAGACGGTTTGATGGCCAACACAGTTGAACCAGTTTCGAGTAGTCCAAACACAAGCAGTTTGACATCTAGTTTAATTTTGTGGTTAGGTATGATAGGAGCCTGAATAATTACATAATGACTTCAAATCTACTCTCCTTCAGTGTCAAATACTTCATAAGAATCTTTGTTAGATGAAAATCCAAAGTTTTCCTTTTCTGATCTATCGACTTTTTTATTGTAACTGATCTAGTGACTTTGTTATTGTAAGGTCTAACGGTTCTCATATCTGTTTTTATATATGTATCTATGTGTGTATGCATGCATCAAATACTTCATAATAATCTTTGTTTGATGAAAATCCAAAGTTTTCCTTTTCTGATCTATTGACTCTGTTATTGTAACTGATCTAGTGACCTTGTTATTGTAATATCTAATGGGTCTCATATATGTATGTATGTGCATATGCATGCATGCATGCATGTTTGTACATATGACTTTCTTATATATGATATATGTCTTCTAGATCCTGTGACTATAAATTGAATATGAACTTCATAGATGCTGTTATGCACTCAATCCAGACTCCCAGATTACTACTCATATGTAGTTACATTCCAGATATCAGTAGCTGATTCATAATCTTTTACCATTTCATATTATTGCTTCTATCTGATTATTTTGTGAAGTTACAACTTCGATTGACGATCATGATATTAAATCTTGAACAAATGTTTGCTGCAATTTAGCAAAAATGATGCTCTAATCCTAAGTAAACTGTTGCGGAACAAGTCGATCAGGATATTCAATCTTGAACAAATGTTTGCTGCAATTTAGCAAAAATGACGCTCTAATCCTAAGTAAACTGTTGCGGAACATGATCGTTGACCATTTTATCATAAACTTCATCAAAATGACGTATCCCATGTTTTGTTTATGGATAATGATATTTCATTCAATTGAGACCTATGTAGATCAAGATATTGTCAAGAGTTTTTTTTCTTTTTTCATAAATTCAATATCATAGATCTCTTTGTGCTTTTCTTGGTCGTTGCACCCTCTTTATAGGCCCTTCAACTAGAGCTTGAATGCCCTCTACCATCTAGTGTTTGGTAGTGAGTTCTAGTATTTAGAGTTCTTTCCAAGTCCAAACCAGAATTCATCTCTATATCATTGACTTATGGTACTCCAAAACTCCAGTTTGCTAGTTTTCTTCTTCCAACTATCTTGCCTTCACCATACTTCCTCATCCACATGCTAATTTTTCCTATACATGTATGTATGCAATTTTTTGTCAAAACCTTGATATTCAGCCATACAACCTATCATTGCATAATATGTATCTCAATAACGAATTCATGTAACATTTTAATAGTGCTTTTTTTTTTTTTGTTCCATTCATTCGACTCCAGTTTTACTAGTAAAAGCATCTTTTTAATCTTCTTGTCCTTTTCTTGGTAATTTAGCATTGTGATGAAACTAATTGTTGTTAGCTTTCTATGGTATTGATTTGGACCATAATGCTATCTCACTGTATCTTTACAGCCAGGTTTTCATCTCAGTTAGATATTGGTTTGTATTAGATATCAGGGACCCATGGATATGGTTTATGTAAAATCTTAGCTCTTACTATATTGGATGAAATAAAATAATATATTCAAATATACCAGCTGATGCAATATTAACAGTTTGTCTGAGATTTTTGTGTCTTCCTTTTACTATCTGAACTAAATAAATATCAGATTCAAAGTCGAGAAACAATTGTTAACCTCAGTATTGTGAATTGATGATATTGTCTGAGATATTGATAGCTCAGTTTTTATACATGGGTTGAGGTTTCCAATGTGTCAAATATTTTCCATAATCTGCCCACCTTCCATCTTAGCCAAGATATTGATAACTCAGTTGTTATAAGTTGGTTGAGATTTCCAATATATCAAGATAAATCAAGATCTCGGTTCATATAATATTGATTTCTCACCATGATGGCCAGCATCTCATGGATTTGAAAAACCTTGCTTTCATCACCATGCCAAAAAAGAGGAGTTGCTTTTCACCAAATTTGTATTGTATGCAAGTTGACTTTTCCATATGCTTATCCAAGACTATGCACTTCAACACTCGTCCTAGATTTTTGGCGATAGTTGGGAGACAAGTGAATCATATTGGCCCAATATATAACTGGTTCATCATCAACATTCCACTGGCTTGCCACTATGATTTCATGAACTACCTGTCCAGGTTAGCACAGTTGGTATTTAGGTCTCAAACTTCTCATCTAGTTGGAGCAAGCAGCCATGGCCAATAAAAAGGCTATTTGACTTGTTTCTGTGGTCAGATTGAGTTCAAATGTTGAGATTAGGTAGATAATCATCATAGGAGGCTCATATTGTGAAATTATTCCCTAGCCAATCCAAATATAACATATTAATAGTTGTACGAAGTTGTTAATAGGGTTATTAGGTCCTTTCTGTGAAAAGTAGTAATATGCTTTTGTTAAGCACACTTTTGATAGCTGATGTTAGTGTAGTGGAGATACGCATAACAACCAAATACATGAGCTCTCGGCTTCCATTTAATGTGCCTAAGTGACATTGTTTATTGCACAATATATTTGTTAATCATTCAAGGGATTGATAAGCCCATGGAATACGGATATTTCACTGGATTACCCATGTTTGTATCCAATACATATCTGATTTACGCTTGAAATGTCATGATCTACAAAGCATGGAGACAGATACGGCATATGGATATGACAGGATATAGATATGCTGACACATCAAAACCTTAAAAAAGTAGGAAACCATACTGCTATATATATATATATATATATATATATATATATATATATATGTATGGGTCTTACCGGAACTAGGGTGAAAGTTGGGTATTTCATAGTAGAAAAAAACAAAGTAAAGGTTAAATAATAGTAGATTAAACTAGATCTTTTAGTTGCAAATATATTTTTTATCATGTTATAGTATTGCAGGGCATGGTTGCAACTATGAGCCTTGGGTATACTGATACCATGGGGGACCGGCAGGATCGACGGGGGGAGCCTCCTGGTTAGAGGAGGAACCGTAGTATACCTAATCCTAATCTTAAGGTTTATGTACTGGAACTTATGAGTTGGATCTTGCTCATTCTAAGATAACAGAGAGCGAGGCCTGCTAAGACACTACTAACAGATTACAGATTAACTATGAACTATAAACTAAACCTTTAAAGACTAAGGCCCAAGTTCAGGACTTTCACAGCCATTAGTCTCCTGAGGTACAGTTATAGTACACAGTTCAGTTAATCTAGATTAGCATACACTAAACTATCTATATCTATTCTAGATCTATATTAAGACTAACTAGCTAAATCTATTCTACCAGAACTTATATTATAATTCTAATCTATACTACTATGGCCTTATTTATCAGAACTAGGACCCTACTCTATGAAGACTTATCTAATCTATCTATATTATCTAATAAGTTACTTATTCTATGGTTATCTAATCCTAGTTGGGTTGCCTAATCCTAGACTGTAGGTATTAAGGGTGGGCTATGGTCATACTACTGGGTAGATACTGGACTATAGCTCTTCTAAAGATAAATCTAAAGATAAACTCTAAGGTTGGACGATACTAACACCTAAGGTTGGATACTATGGGTGAACCTAAGATTGGTCTATACTATGGGTGAACCTAAGGTTGGTCTCTAAATTTGGACACTATGGGTGGATGGACAACACTAAGGCTAGACACCTAGGGTTGGACACTAAGATGGGACACCTGATACTATTGGTGAACACAGAGTGGAAGCTACTAGGTGGGCACTATGGTGGATGACAGAGTGGATGCTACTATGGATGCTATGGTGGGCACTATGAGGTGAACACTGTAAGATGAACACTACGGGGTAAACTCTACAGATTGTCCTAAAATACCTAAGGGTTACCTATCTAAGGTTACCTATGGTCACACTATGGGTTATCTAAGGGTGACTCTAAGGTTACTTACAACTAAGCTACCTAAGGGTGGTTTCCTAAGGTCATGCTAAGGTTTCCTATGGGTTACCTATGGGTTTCTTAAGGGTTACCTAAAGGTTTACCTAAGGTTAACTAAGGGTTACTAAATTACAAACTAAGTTTCCTAAAGGGTTAACCTATGGTTATACCAAGAGTTATATTATGGATAATTACGAGTTAGACCTAAGTTATCTAAAGTTTACTTAGCTAAACTATAAGTTACCTAAGGTTACTTATTAACTAAGTTATCTACAGGTTATCTTTTTTGATTTTTTAATTTTTAATTTTTTGTGTTTTTTAGTAGTGTTTAATCTATGTTCAACATTATTTATTCTATTATTTATGTGTAAGTTACCTACTTACTACAATTTTTTTATAATTTTTTTAAATAGTAATTAAATAGTACTGAAATAGTTTGCAAATAGTATTTTTGAAATAGTATTTTGAAATGGTGGGTGGTGAGAGAATGATGAAGGGAAGAATATGAAATATGCAACTAGTGTTTCTACTATGCAAATAGTATGTAAATAGTATTTTGCGAAATAGTAATTCCGCAGAAACAGTAATGAATAATACTATGAATAGTAACTATGAATGCAGGATACATGCAACGATGGAAGAGGATGAAATTAAAGTTTATTCTAAAGGTAAATAACAAATACTAAAGATTTAAAACAACATTTAAACAGAATAACACAAAAAAAATAAAGAAACTAAAATTTTATTAAAACATGCATGGGTATGTACATATGAAAATACATGGAAAACTTACACAATGAAGGAAACAAAGAAACATATGGATTTACAGATGGAGATATCTTGCGGGGGCTTGTTTTCTTCGACTATGGACTACTTGATGCAAATTTTAAATTTTTGTATAGGACTCTTAAAAAACACTCAAAGGACTATACAAAGGACTATACAAGGAACTATACAAGGGGTACAAGATAGGAGGAAGAAGAGGATTATTTGGTAGAACACTCCCTCTCTGGCTTATAACTTTTACCTGACATATGATCTTCAATAAGCTCTCCAGGGAAGCCACTGGCTCTTAGGATTGCTCTTGAAGCACTGTCGAGGCTCTCTTTCAATACTGGTATTTGGGATCTTTTTATAGAAGCTTTGACGGCCATCTTGCTTGGCGGTGAAGTAACTTGGTGCGAAAGTAACTTGGTGATTAATCAACTTTGTGGGACGAAGCAACTTACTGGCGAAATAATTTGGTGAGGAATCAACTTTGTCGATGAGGTGGCTTACTGATGAAGTGACTTGCTGGTAAAATATCTTTGTTGGTAAGATTGCTTGTTTGGTGGTGAAGTTGCTTTTCAAAAAAAATAGTTGAGCTTGTCTTCTTGTTGAAGTATTTTTTTTTGAGTATTTGCATACGGATGTCACTTGATGATGGTGAGTAGGTAGTATTTGTCCAGATGTGCTATTTTTTGGATATTGGAGTCTTTGGACTTGATTTTGGACGGGATGATGAACTTGTGCTGGATGCTGAATTATTGACTTGATTTGGTTGCTGTGGTGGTGTGGTTTTTCTGCATTCTGACTTGCTTTTATAGACATCCTCAAATTTAGGAGGAACTAAGGGGATAGGTGATTGGGTGACTACCAATCGTACAACCACTGTGCTTCTCGGACTAAGCTAAAAGTTTTTACCAAAACTCTACTACTCGGACCAAGCCTGAGCGTCTAGATTGAGGCCCCTACTGCTCCTCAAATCGAGATCTTACTATACTTCCCCCATGGCTCTGAGGAGCACAGGAATTTTCTCTTCTATTCCTCTTCTTATTCAGAAAAGATGGATTTGTTTAAAAGTGAAAGAGGTGGAAAACAAACTTGTTTTTCCTGGATTTGAAGATGTCTATAGAGGCAAGCTAGGATGCAGAAAAACCACACCATCATTGCAGTCAAATCAAGTCAATAATTCAGCATCTAGCACAAGTTCATCATCCAGTCCAAAATCAAGTCTAAAGACTCTAATATCCAAAAAAATAGCACATTTGGACAGATACTATATATATCATCAAGTGACATCCATAAGCAAATACTCAAAAAAGAAAAAGTATTCCAACATGAAAACAAGCTCAGCTATTTTTTCTGAAAAGCAACTTCACCACCAAACAAGCCACCTTACCAACAAAGATGTTTCACCAGCAAATCACTTCATCAGTAGGCCACCTCATCGACAAAATTGATTTTTCACCCAATTACTTCACCGGTAAGTCGCTTGATCCCACAAAGTTGATTCATCATCAAGTTACTTCTGTATCAAGTTACTTCACCGTCAAGCAAGATGACCGTCAAAGCTTCTATAAGAAGATCCTAAATGCCAACATTGAAGGAGGAGCTTCGACAGTGCTTGAAGAGCAATCCTAAGAGCCAATGACTTCTCTGGAGAGTTTATTGAAGATCATATCTCAGGTAGAAGTTACAAACCAGAGAGGAAGTGTTTCACTAAATAATCTTTTTCTTCTTTCTGTCTTATATCCCTTGTATAGTTTCTTGTATAATCCCTTGAGTTTTTGTTCAAGAGTTCTGTACAAAAGTTTGATGTTTGCATCCAGTAGTCATAGTCGGAGAGAAGCAAGCCCCCGCAAGCTATCTCCATCCTCTGTAAACCCATACTATTCTTTTGTTTCCTCCATCGTGTAAGTTTTCCATGTGTTTTCATATGTACATATCCATGCATGTTTTAATGAAGTTTTAGTTCTTTGTTTCTTTGTGTTATTCTGTTTAAATGTTGTTTTAAATCTTTAATGTTTGTTATTTACCTTTAGAATAAGATTTAATTTCATCCTCTTCCATCGTTGCATGCATCCTGCATTCATAGTTACTATTCATTACTGTTTCTGCAGAATTACTATTTCACAAAATATTATTTACATACTATTTGTATAGTAAAAACACTAGTTGCATGTTTCATTTTTTTTCTTTATCATTCTCCTGACCATCCACCATTTCAAAATACTATTTGCAAACTATTTCAATACTATTTAATTATTATTTAAAAAAAATAATAAAAATTATAAAAAATTATAAAAAATTATAGTAAGTAGGTAACTTACACAGATAATAGGACAAGTAATGTTTAACATAGATTAAACTCTACTAAAAAGCACATAAAAAATAAAAAATTAAAAATAAAAAAGATAACCAGTGGGTAACAAGTAACCTTAGGTAACTCATAGTTTAGTTAAGTAAACCTTAGATAACTTGGGTCTAACTCATAGTTATCCATGGTATAACTCTTAGTATAACTATAGGTTAACCCTTTAGGAAACTTAGTTTGTAATTTAGTAACCCTTAGTTAACCTTAGGTAAACCTTCAGGTAACCCTTAAGAAATCCATAGGTAACCCGTAGGAAACCTTAGCATGACCTTAGGAAACCACCCTTAGGTAGCTTAGTCTGTAAGTAACCTTAGAGTCACCCTTAGGTAACCCATAAGGGTGACCATAGGTAACCCTTAGATAGGTAACCCTTAGGTATCTTAACCTATAAGCAACCTTTAGGATAACCTATAGAGTTCACCTTGTAGTGTTCACCTCATAGTGCCCACCATAGCATCCATAGTAGCGTCCACTCTGTCATCCACCATAGTGTCTGCTTAGTAGCTTTCACTCTGTGTTCACCAATAGTATTAGGTGTCTAGCCTTAGGTGTCCAACCCTAGGTGTCCAGCTTTAGTGTTGTCCATTCACCATAGTATTCAAATTTAGAGACCAACCTTAGGTTCACCCATAGTATCCAACCTCAAGTGTTAGTATCGTCCAACCTTAGAGTTTATCTTTAGATTCATCTTTAGAAGATCTATAGTCCAGTGTCTACCCAGTAGTGTGTCCATAGTCCACCCTTAGTACCTATAGTCTAGGATTAAGCAACCCAATTAGGATTAGATAACTATAGGATAATAGCTTGTTAGGTAGTATAGATAGGTTAGACAAGTCTTAGTAGAGTAGGGTCCTAGTTCTGGTAGAATAAGGTCATTGTAGTATAGATTAGAATTATAATATAAGTTATGGTAGAATAGATTTAGATAGTCTTAATATAGATCTAGAGTAGATATAGATAGTTTAGTGTATACTAGTCTGGATAGATCTAGAATAGATATAGATAGTTTAGTATATATTAGTTTGGATTAATTAAATTATGTACTATATCTGTACCTCAGGAGACTTATGGCTGTGAAAGTCTGAACTTGAGTCTTAGTCTTTAAAGGTTTAGTTTATAGTTTATAGTTAATTTGTAATCTGTTAGTAATGTCTTGATGGGCCTCGTTTTCTATTATCTTAGAGTGAGTAAGATCCTACTCATAGGTTCCAGTACATAAATCTTAGGATTAGGATTAGGTATACTATGGTTCCTTCTCTAACTAGGAGGCTCCCCCGTCGGTTCTGCCGGTCCCCCATGATATCAGAGCCCCGTTGGTCCCTTATGGTATCAGAGCCATGGTTGATCTAAGTCCCCCGTCGGTCCTGTCAGTCTGTCGGTCCCTAGGTTAATTATAACTATACCTATGGAGGACCGACGGGAGGTGCCTCTTGGTTAGAGGAGGAACCGTAGTATACCTAATCTTAATCCTAAGGTTTATGTACTGGAACCTATGAGTAGGATCTTGCTCGTTCTAAGATAACAGAGAGCGAGGCCTGCCAAGACATTACAACAGATTACAGATTAACTATGAACTATAAACTAAACCTTTAAAAATTAAGGCTCAAGTTCAGGACTTTCACAGCCATAAGTCTCTTAAGGTACATATATAGTACATAGTTCAGTTAATCCAGACTAGTATACACTAAACTATCTATATCTATTCTAGATCTATATTAAGACTAACTATCTAAATCTATTCTACTAGAACTTATATTATAATTCTAATCTATACTACTATGGCCTTATTCTACTAGAACTAGGACCCTACTCTATGAAGACTTATCTAATCTATCTATATTACCTAATAAGTTACTTATTGTATGGCTATCTAATCCTAGTTGGGTTGTCTAATCCTGGACTATAGGTACTAAGGGTGGACTATGGTCACACTACTGGGTAGACACTGGACTATAAGTCTTCTAAAAGTGAATCTAAAGATAAACTCTAAGATTGGACGATACTAACATCTAAGGTTGGATACTATGGGTAAACCTAAGGTTGGTCTCTAAATTTGGACACTATGGGTGGATGGACAACACTAAGGCTGGACACCTAGGGTTGGACATTAAGGTTGGACATAAGGCTGGACACCTGAGGATGGACACCTAATACTATTGGTGAACACAGAGTGGAAGCTATTAGGTGGACACTATAGTGGATGACAGAGTGGATGCTACTATGGATGCTATGGTGGGCACTATGAGGTGAATACTATAAGATGAACACTACAGGGTGAACTCTACAGGTTGTCCTAAAGGTTGCTTATAGGTTAAGATACCTAAGAGTTACCTATCTAAGGGTTATCTATGGTCATACTATAGGTTACCTAAGGGTGACACTAAGGTTACTTATAGACTAAGCTACCTAAGGGTGGTTTCCTAAGGTCATGCTAAGGTTTCCTACGGGTTACCTATAGGTTTCTTAAAGGTTACCTGAAAGTTTACCTAAGGTTGACTAAGGGTTACTAAATTACAAACTAAGTTTCCTAAAGGGTTAACCTACGGTTATACTAAGAGTTATATTATGGATAACTGAGTTAGACCTAAGTTATCTAAAGTTTACTTAACTAAACTATGAGTTACCTAAGGTTACTTGTTACCTACAGGTTATTTTTTTTGGTTTTTAATTTTTTACTTTTTGTGTTTTTAGTAGAGTTTAATCTATGTTAAACATTACTTGTCCTATTATTTGTGTAAGTTACCTACTTACTACAATTCACCATACTTACTACAATTTTTTATAATTTTTTATAATTTTTTAAATAGTAATTAAATAGTACTGAAATAGTTTGCAAATAGTATTTTTGAAAGTGTTTTGAAATGGTGGGTGGTCAAGAGAATGATGAAGGAAAGAATATGAAACATGCAACTAGTGTTTCTACTATGCAAATAGTATGTAAATAGTATTTTGCGAAATAGTAATTCCGCAGAAACAATAATGAATATTAACTATGAATGCAGGATGCACGCAACGATGGAAGAGGATGAAATTAAATCTTATTCTAAAGGTAAATAACAAACATTAAAGATTTAAAACAACATTTAAATAGAATAACACAAAGAAACAATGAACTAAAATTTCATTAAAACATGCATGGGTATGTACATATGAAAACACATGGGAAACTTACACGATGAAGGAAACAAAGGAATAGTATGGATTTACAGAGGATGGAGATAGCTTGTGGGGACTTGCTTCTCTTCGACTATGGACTACTGGATATAAACTTCAAACTTTTGTACAGGATTCTTGAACAAAAACTCAAGGGACTATACATAGAACTATACAAGGGGTACAAAACAGGAGAAAGAAGATTATTTAGTGGAACACTCTCTCTCTGGTTTGTAACTTTTGTCTGGCATATGATCTTCAATAAGCTCTCTAGAAAAGCCACTGGGTCTTAGGATTGCTCTTGAAACACTGTCGAGGCTCTTCTTTCAATGCTGGCATTTGGGGTCTTCTTATAGAAGCTTTGGAGGTCTTCTTACTTGGCGGTGAAGTAACTTGTCGACAAAGTGGCATAACTTGTTGGTGAAGTAAAGTGACTTTGTCGGTGAAGTGGCCTTCTGATGCAATGACTTGTCGGTGAAGTATCTCCTTGGTGAGGTGGTTTGTTGGTGGCTTGGATGTCTTGCTGGTGGAGAAACAATTTTTGTTGGTGCAGAATCAACTTTTGATGGTGAAGTGACTTTGCTGGTGATAAGGTGAAATGTTCTGGATGGAGCATCTGCTAATTTGGACGGAATCTCTACTAGTTGATGAAGAGACAACTTTTGTTGATGAAATGTATTCGAATTTGAAAAGTTATTTTTTGTTTTGGCTATTGGAATGCGTCTTTTGGAACTAATTATTTTGGAAGAAAGATTAGCATAGTCTTTTTTTTCCTTCTCTTGATTGGAAGAAAGATTTAGCGTAGTCTTTTTTCCCTTCAAATATTTGATTGTAATAGCTTTAAGAATGTTATTGTTGAGGTGGGAGTCGGAGATGATGATGATTTGCTTAGAGGAAGATAGAGAATAAAGAATTTCATACCTGTATAGAATGATATCTCCTTCTGATAATTCTTTTGGTCAGAATTTGTGGATGGATTTGGAAAAACTCTTATATGGAATTTATATTTATATTCATCTTGTTCCTCAAGGAAGGTCATGGTAGAAAGGGAAAGAAATTTGTTTGTGGAAATCCTTTTTCGAAAGAGATTTTAAATAAATGGAAAATGTAAATCTTGTTCTAAAATTCTTCCAGTATTTCCTTCATCATCTATATAAAGTGGCTTAGTTAGGTTGAGAATAGTGTTCCTAAAATTACTAATTGATTTAGATTTTTTACTAAAATGAATGAAGTTTGGACATCAATATTATCATTACAGATTTTGACATTTGTTAACTGATAATCTATATTGAGTTTTGAGCCACTAGCAGTTCTTAGATTTTCATTTGTTTTTTCAAAATACTTTGTTGATATCTATCCTTCATGGATACAGTTTAGATCAACTCCAGAGTCTATTAGTGCTATGGTGTTGAGTTTAAATTTATTTTTTATGACTAGACTTATTTTGATACACTATTTTTACGTATTTATTTGGTTTAAAATTTCTATATCACCTTCTATAGGTCTTTTGTCATGGAAATTCTTAATTTGTTTCTTTGTTTGTTCAATTTTTTATTTTAAAAGATTAATTTCTATTTGGAGTTCTTGAGTGGTTATTTCTTTTTCTTTTGGTGACTCAAATCTTTTTAAAATATTGCTTAAGTTATAAGTTGTTTTTATTTCCTTTACAATAGTTTCTTCTTCTAAAGTTTCTTTGAGTTTGGCTAGTACTCTTTTCTTTGTTCAGGATCTTCTATTTTATCAATGAAGTCTAGTAATAAGTTTTATTCTTTTGTAATTACACAGATTTCTTTTTTATCTTCAGATTTTGAGGATAATTTAGCATCATCTTCAAAATCTTGAGAGATATCAGACTCTGAATCTGATTCTAAGAGTAAAATTTTTAATTGGTTTTTTATTGATTTTAAAAGGTCCGATTCATCTAATTCTAAATTATTTATTTTTTCTTTTATCTTACAGTTTCGACTAAAATGTCCCACCTTTCCACATTTATAACAAATTGGTGGTGATGTTTTTGTTCTTGGCCAACTAGGTTTTTTAGGCTTATATTGGGGTAGCTTAGTTTTCTTATCTCTTGTTAGAGATTTTGGTTTTTCTTTAAGGGATTGAGTTCTTTCTTTGTAGCAATCGTTACAAAGCTTTTTAAATTTTTTAGGTTTTTGGGTTTTAAGAGGTTGAAGACCAAATGGTTCACAGAAATTTCCTAACTCTTTTTTAGACTTTAGCTGTTCTTTTTTAATTTGTTGTTTGAGTTTTAGGTCACTACAAAGTAGTAATCCTTCTTCATTTATGATATTAACTAGGTCTCTGCATGTTAATTTATCATAAGGAATTCTACCATTATTTTGATTTCTAAGTTTAGTTCTAATTTTTTCAGAAAATACGGTAGGGAGTCCTGCAATAAATTTTTCTTTCAAAAAAGGTTGGTTGCAATCTTTTCTAGTCGTTACTTTTGTTAAGAAAATATCTTTATACCATCTAAAATCTTATAACTTTTTGCATCTTAGATTTGTCAAAATTTCTGTAGGCCTATCTTTTAGTTTTGATGGATCTTCTAGGAAATATTTGGCAATTGCAAAGATATGGGTGGGAACAGCATCCTGTATGTCTGTTCCTTCCTCATCTTTGAGGATTGTTCCATCTGCAATCTTTCTAACTGCAGTAAGGATCTGATTTCTATCCACATCATCTAACTAATGATCCCAGCAACCCTTCAACTGGCCAGTGAAACCAGCTACAAGGTTTTGAACGATAGCATGGTCAGGTGTATTTTTAATTTTGTAAGCATTTGACACCATGGTCATTTCTTGAAGTATATTTTGGATGCCATATTCGGTTACTCCATCTATGTTCCATTTATAGATGGTATTGGCCGAATATTGATTTTGGCTTATTTGTCATTTTTCTTCTAAGAATAAGTCTGGAAGGGTAGGCCTTGGGTAATACATTTTTTTAGGATAACCTCTCTAATTGGTAATCTTATTTACTTGATGTTCTTCTTCACTAAAAATTTCACTTTCTGATGAAGATGAAATGTGTTGGGTCAAGGTGGCTACTGTTCTAGGTTTAACACTGTTCTGGGGTATCCTCTATTCTTTGGATTCCTTCTATTGCTTGAAGTCTTTTATTTATTTCTTCCATAATATCAGTGTTTAATTCTCTTAATTGTTTTTTGTTTATTTCAAAAGGTTTAAAAATGGGTAAAGAGACTTTATCTTGAACTCCAAACTTTTCTTCTTTAATCATTTTTTTCTACTCTAATTAATTGATCACCTAAAGTTTTAAGATTTTGATTTGTAAAATTGTTTTGTTCTATAATATTTTTAATGTCTCTATCATTTGGAGTTTCTGGTGGATCTGTTTTAATCTTGAATAGAGAGGCTGTTATTTGAGTTTCTTCAACAGGTATTCTAATTTCTTGAAGAGGATATATTTTTTCAATGACTCTTCCTTTTCCATCTTGCCAGGAGATTATAATTTTTGGTTAGATGGTTCTGGGTTTTTAATTTCTTTACCGTTTCTTAAAATCATATTAATGTCTTTTGAGTTTTCTTTTATAAGTGTGTACCATTTAGAGGATGATATTTGTTTTCTAGTCATTTTTAGAAAGGTGTAGTATTCAATTTGTAATCTATTCATTTGTTCTTTGGAGTGGATTGCTAAAAGTTTATTTGCATTTTAAAATTTTCTAAGTCCTTTCTTAATGTTGGTTCAAATTCAGTGCTAATCACATATAATTCTCGGTCTTTTTTGTCAGTCATTTGGAAATAGGTAGGAGAGGTAGGTGGAGATTGAAGTTCTTCATATCTTGGTTGAGGGATTTTTGGTTCAAAGTTTATATTACTTAATTTTGAAGGTGAGGAGCTGGAACAACTATGTCTGGATGGGTTTATTTGGATTTGTGCAGGTTCTAACCTATAACTTGAGCTTCTTTGAGTTTCTCTTTGAAATCTAATAGAAACATCTCCTTCAGAATTTGTAATAATTGTATCTAATTTACTTTGTTCTTTTCTGATAGCTGGTACTGATTTATTTAGTAACCAGTCATCAGGAAGCTTGATTTGATTCCAAACTAAAGTTCTTGAGACAAACACATTTCGTTTAGTTGGATCTATTTGAAAATAGTCTGTTGATCCAAAGTTCTTTTGTTTACAACTCTTATATGCTCTAAGGTGTTTAGGGTTTTGTAACATACTCTAATCATGGCCGTAGCTGGGCATGATCCAGGTAAAATATTAAATCCATCTAGCTTTATTTCTAATTTTAAATTTCTTAGAATGTTTTTGTCCTTAGTTTTAATGGTGAGGTCTACATTACAATTGAAATAGATTGGACCATCAAATAAGCTAGATTCAATCATACCTAAAAGGGCATTCTGAAAATCAAGAAACCTGCCATCTTTTAAACATAAAGGAATGGCATTATTAATTCCTTTCCTAATCAATGGTTTTACTGCCACTTGGACCGGGCTTATATGGATAAATTCAAATTTGGACTTTTGAGCATATTTAACTATTTCTGATGTTATGATTGGAATTAATTCATGTTCTTTTTCTATTGGGACAGTGAATTTTATTATTTTAATCCTATTGTCTGGTAGTAACCAGTTTGTAGATTTGTAAATAGAACTTCTAGGAACTTTTGGGATTATCCATTTATCTAGCTGTTTTCTAGAGAGCTCTATAAGAGCCTTGTCAGATCCTTCACCTTGAGAAGAACTAGTAGAAGAAGATCTTGACAAGAAACTCATGTTTTAAGATTTAAGTATATTACAAAGAATGAAATTCTTATTTAAAGTTATCTACTTTATAAGGTTAGTGTCTAAATATTAGCTATGACTAGGTTAGAGGTCTAATTACAAGAAGAATGAAGAATGTATCTAAGAAAATTTTTAAGTAACTATAAAAGAATAAAAGAATAAGATTCGTAATTACTTATCTAAGTAATATACAGCTAGAGACTATACTATAAGGAATATAAAAGTGATACTTAATTGTAGAAAGAATAAAAGACCAATAGAAGAAGATACTTAATACTATTACTTGGGATATTCTATCAATACGTTAGACTCTCTACAAGATCTTTGCCACAACTCTATGATAACAATTCCAAAGGTGGAAAGACTTAGTAAAGGAAGATCAAGAAAAGATACCTATCTTAGGAGATTTAACAGTATTATTAAAGTAAGAGATCCTTTCCTTAGGAGATTTTACACAGCAGGATCTGAAATCGTACCTTCTTTGGAGACTTAACATAGAAGGATCTGAAACGAGGATCTGAAATGGTTACTCAACTAGGGTGCCATAGGAAGGGTCTTTCTGCGATCTTTACTACCTGCGCCGGTTAGCGGCTCTCCTTGGCCTTTCATCGGCAATGACATGTCCTGAAGCAGCCCTACACTTGGAGGTACATCTGAGTTTTCGTCAGTTATACAATCCGCCAGTCGTACAATACTTATGCTCTCAGACCAAACTTAGGTGACTACCAGTCATACAACCACTATGCTCCTCGGATCAAGCTAAAGATTCTTACCAAAACTTTACTGCTCGGATCAAGCTAAAAGTTCTTACCAAAACTCTACTGCTCCTCGGATCAAGCCTGAACGTCTAGATTGAGGTCTCTGCTGCTCCTCAAATCGAGATCTTTCTATACTACTCTCTCCCCAGGCTCTGATACCATGAGGGACCGACAGGACCGGCGGGGGACTTGGGTGTTATCCTGGTTAATATATTTCTAATAGTCGCTAATATTTCTAATAGTTGCTAATATGATTATATATATATGTGTGTGTGTGTGTGTGTGTGTGTGTGGTCCACACACACATACATGCATATATAATTGAATATATGTACGTATTTTATATACAGATGTATACATACACAAATAATAAACACGTATGTGCAAAACATCCATAGAGCATGGTAGGTTACTAAAATAACAATCAACTTTCACAAGCTCATTATTTAGTCATCAATAAAATCCATAGACTGCAACACATACTTCATATTTTAATAATAACATCGTAGACTATAAAATTAACCATTCATTATCTAAAGGTTAATATTAAAAAAAGAGCAAACACCCTCTCTCATGTTAGAATGTATTAGGGAAGTATCTCAAGTGTATGAAGTAGACTATTTTTTTATTTTTGAAAATTAGGATACTTTAAATTAGTAAGGAACATGTATCTAAGTATTTAACAAGTATCAGTATCTACTATGTATTTGATACGTGTATGGCATGCAATTTGAAGTATCCATGCTTCCTAGGGCATGATATATGCTAAGCAATTCTTTTAGGTATCCATTTATTTAATTTTAAAAGTAAAGGTATTGGATATGGAGAGGGCCTTTTTTGGATACATCTGAGATACACATCTTAGGTACCTTAAATAATGGTTTGGAATGTTGTTGGCAAGCAACATCTGGATCACTATATTTAAGAAGAAAGACTTTTGGACCTCATCATGTGTGCTCTAGCTGAAATAGAAAGAGAGCCCATAGGAGTTTGGAGTTGTAGAACTTGCATGACTTTGATGAACTAAATAAAAAGGGCTTGTTCAGATAGCAGTTAGACCCTTAACAAGAAGAGGTCTCAACATTGCAGTTCTTGGCAGCCTAAAGGTTGCCGAAATCTCATATTTGTGGACTCCTTTTTAGGGCTCATAAAGGCTAGTCTAGGAGATGGATCCGTATTCTTCAATATTGATCTTGACTTTTAGTTTCATTAACTGACCCAAATATTCTAGACCGTCTCACTTTTAATATGCAAACCTCAGGTTATGAGATGAAACGAACGAAAAACATAGCCGTTATCTATGGAGTCTATTACAAAGCCATAACCACTATTAGTCCGGGGTAAAGTTGACTACCTCGAAAGAGTGGACTACTTTATTCATAGCCAATTCGAAAAATAATCATTTGACCCCTAAGAGATTAAAGTGGAAGAAGTAATTTTGTCAGAAAAGTGGACTCTAGAGCAAGTAGTTGAGCCAAGAAAACAATAAATACCAAGGTAGAAAGAATCATGGAAACTCTAAATGAAAATGTAGAGATACTCTTCTCATCTAGTAGGAGAATCACTATGATAGAAGGTTTTCTATTTTAGACATATTGACTACTATAAAGGATCAATTCAAATCCCAAAAGTGGCATATGCGACTTACGAGCAGACGTTTGAACCTTTTAGTTCTAAACTAGAATTGAATGTGATAGAGTCAACAAAATTTTAGATTGATAAAGAACTATTGAGGAAAGATTTCTATGGATTAAAAAACATAGAAAGAATTTGGTTCTTCGATACCTATGATAAAGAAAAAACTTTATCAGGAGGTCTGGTATAAA
The DNA here is from genome assembly GCF_000442705.2 of Elaeis guineensis. Lineage (NCBI taxonomy): Eukaryota > Viridiplantae > Streptophyta > Magnoliopsida > Arecales > Arecaceae > Elaeis > Elaeis guineensis. The sequence goes on from NC_026007.2 coordinate 67,586,663, forward strand.
CAAATGAATGTCGAAGAAAGAGCAATCCTTTTTTTGAATGGTTTGACCAATACTACACCAAAGGCCTTGAAGATGTAAGATCCGAACTTCAAGTTGCTATGTTTAAGATCATTTTCAAAAACTGAAAAACTGTTAGGGGCCAGAGGTAGAATTTGTACATCCACCCTTTGAACCCATCCAAATAAAAGGAGTATGGGCCATTCCTCTGAAGAAATTTGATAAAGGGCTTTGTGAAATGTCTAGAGTGGAGAACCTATGATAGGTTGTGGAGCAATAGAACTACACAAATCTTGCCCTTAACACCATAGGATAGTAGATAAAGAGAATCAAACCTTTTGGATAAAAAAGAGGAATCCAAAAAGGTGATAAGAAGATTGCCTCAGATCAAACAAATCAAATCATCACAAAATAATGATGATAAGGCATTCTCCTCAACTTCTAAAATTGTTCATATGTTTAACTTGCATGAGATGGCATCATGAGTCAAACTAGGACCCTCTTTCTCTAAAGAATTCATGGACCAACTTGCCGCCAAAATGTCTTCCTTGAAACTCAAAGATTCAATAAACTTTTTGTCCGAAGAGTCCTCTGGAGAACCACACTCCTACAAGGAAGAAGAAGGCTTTCATCAGAGAAATTTGATAAAGAAATATTAGAAAATTTGATGAAGAGATAAGTAAAATTCCAAAAAAATTCGAGGATAGAGATTAGATTAACAAAATCTCTAGGTATAAATAGATAGTACAGACATCTAGGATTAAAAATTATTATCTAGATAAGATTTCAAATCTCGTGGGATGGGGCTGTTCCGATTTTTTCATGGAATGGGACGTGCCGCTGTCCTGTCCCGTCCCGACACTTAGGACAAAGGATGTCCCAAGATACTTATATGGAATGGTACCCTATTCTGATATCTTGTGGGATATCTCGTTGGGATCTGAATCCTTAATCCTAGACCTACATATGTAGATTTGCAGTTGGAGAAAACCCTTGATATTATAACCGTTGTCTAAGGATAAAAGTGGTATGGATATTATCGTCTGGATTCATTTTCGTATCCGAATTAATCTGGATATGGACAGAAATTTGAGGATCTGACTAATATTCGTATCAATCGTATCCGTATCCATATCCATTAAAGAAAAATGGATATGGATATGGATAGACAATTATCCGATCCGTATCTAAATATCCAAATTTACATCTAATCCTATATAATTTTATGTAGCACTTATTAATTTTTAAGAAAAATGTACAATCATATAAACATGTTATTAACTTGATTTATCATCTATTTAGTAATATCTTTGATTATGTGGTTATAAAGTTTAATTATCTAAGTAATATCCGTAATTATATCCATATTTCAGTATCCGAATTGTATCCGTATCTGTTTAAAACAAATATGGATATGATTTTTTGCATGTGAATAATAGCTATATTCGTATTTGTACTTGTCAGACAAAACAAATATGGATATGGATATGATGGTATTCGATATGGTTTCAACCCTATAACTTGGTGGGAGAATAAGTAATCCAATCTACTCTCAAACTTATCTCTCTTTACAATCTTTGTGGGTTGAAAAGACGCCAACGATGGTTAAGTTAAAAAGGCTTGACTGTTAGAAAAAAATTTAAGAAGTTCTAATCTTTGAACTTCTTGAAGATATCCATCAGAGGGCAACGCTGTCCAATGAAACAAAAGAGCTTCTTAAAAATCGAAAATATTTTTTATAGATGGCTAGATGTATCCAAAGTCTTTCTAGATTAATCAATACATTCAACAGATTAAAGGAGATCAGAGCATTTATAAAAACAATCTCGGTAGATTGTTCATTAGTATTTGATATTTTTTTGCCATTATCACCACCATACTATATGACTTAGGGAAAATCAAGATTTTCTTGACTCCAAGATATGCAGTGGGATAGATGCAAGAAAAATAAAAGACATTGAGTATCCTTTCTAAATTTAACATATCGATGTTGTTGATGAAGACAACTATGTAGGATTTCTGATGGAATAAAATAGAAGTGGAAAAGTATCACCAAGAGACTTTAATTTCAAAGTCTACGAAATAATATCATATTTAGAAGTTTATTGGACAACAAAGAAGCTACAACAACCAAAATATTGGATTGATAGGAGAGTCTGGGTGACAACCAACCTTCCAACAAGAACACCAGCACCAAGAGATCCAAAAGATCTTTAGAACAAAGAACTATATTCAAAATGATTTACTATTCTCAATCTTGAAAACTATTCTGAAAAGATATGGAATTAAGCACTATTTCAAGAAGAATTAATGCATGCGTAAAAGTGAAGAACAATATAGTGAACGTTGCGGTTAGATTCAAGTCAACATCCAATTCAATTCAAAAGGTTGAGAAGTAGAAAACCATCTCTATCAAATCAATGGTAGAAATTTTTCTTTGCAGAGTGATTTTACTCTTAAAATATAAGTAACGATAAAAAATCAGAAGATTAAGATAATGAAATCAAGCTAAGCCAGCAAGATTTGTAGATCAAAGCAATAGCAAAATAAGAAAGATGTCTCTGATAAAGAAAGACAAGACAAATAACATCTATAGTAAGATACTTTATAACAGTAGACAAGATGTCTACAATAAGATTCTTTGTAAAAGTAGATAGGATATCTATATGAGCCAGATTCCAAAACAAGATAATTTTCGGACTCCAACTCATTTGAAATCCACGGACTTCAAATCAAATGAAGTCTACCAGCCCCTTCCTCATCTAAAAATAGAGAGGAATGGTTCTGTTTAAAGGCATTGGTTGAGAGAGTTCACCCATCTTCCAACCATCTTCCACCATTCATCTTCTATATGTTATTATCCATCTTCCATCTTCCATCTTTCATCTTTCACTTTCCATCCTCTATCCTCATAAGCCTATGTACATAGTAGTGTGTGAACTAGTAAAGAGTGTTTATAAAGGTTTGCTTTCTAGTGTATAAAATCTCTTCTTTGCAAAGTTGTTACGTAAGTTCATTTTCTTTAGCAATAAAATTGTTATATATTTTGTTCTTTTATTTTGTATATTATTCTTGCATTCTGCATTTCAAAAATTCGAAAATTGGATTCTACCTATAAATCTGAAACATGTATTAGCATTCAGTATCGTAGCAGCTCCTGTAGAAAACATACTATAGCGGCTATTGCAGCTGTCACGGTAACAAACTAAGATGGCTATTATAGTGGCACTGTAGTAATATTGTAGTACGAAAGAAAATTTTTTTGATCGTGCATGAGCTATATTGAACAAACAATACAGTTCTACCTTTACAGTTTCTATTCAAAAGCTACCTATCACCTCTTCCCTTACAAAAGAACTCCTTGGCTCTGATATCAATTTAAGTACAGAGGTAGGGGTACCAGATCGTCCGCTCTGATACCAAGAGTACCTCACATACAACTCAGGGTAAAGTCTGAATTTTTTGAATTTTTTAATAGATAAAGCAAACCGATAAGTCGACAAACAAATAAGACAAACAAATAGGATAAATTGTATAGGTTAGACAAAGCAAACAAAATAGGTTAGCTGTAAAGCAGATGAAAGCATAAGCAAAGAGATAACTTTTAAACAAAGAAAATAGATACAATAGAAACTATAAAGGTAGAGCTATATTGTTTGTTCAGTATAGCTCATGCATGATTGCAAGATTTACTTTTCGTGCTATAGTATTGTTACAGTTCTGCTATAGTAACCACTATAGTATGTTTTATACAATAGCTGCTACCGTACTGAATGCTAATCCGTATTTTAGATTTGTAGGAATCTGATTTTTGGATTTTAAAGATGCAAAATGCAAGAATAATGCACGGAATGAAAGAACAAAGTATATAAGATTTTATTGCTAAAGAGAAGAAACTTACGTAGCAGCTTTACAAAGGATAGATTTTGTACACTAGAAAGCATACCTTTACAAACATACTCTTTACTAGTTTTTACATTATGTACATAGGTTTATTAGAATGGAGGATGGAAGGTGGAAGATGAAAGATGGAAGATGGATGGTGAAAGGTGGTTGGGAGATAGGTGAAGTGGTTTCTCTCTCAACTGATGTCTTTAGGTAGAACCCTTCCTCTCTATTTATAGATGAGGAAGGAACAGGCGGACTTTATTTGGTTTGAAGTCCGTGAATTTCAAATGAGTTGGAGTCCAAGAGTTGCTTTGTTTTGAAATCCGGTTCTTGTAGATGTCTTGTATATTTTGGTAAAGAATTTTATTATAGACGTCCAATCTGGTTTCTATAGACATCTTGTCTATTTTTCCAAAGAATCTTACTATAGATGTTATTTGTCTTATCTTTTTTTGTCAGAGATGGCTTTCTTGTTTTGTCATTGCTTTGATCTTCGAATTTGCTGGCTTAGCTTGATTTCATTGTTTTGGTCTTCTGATTTTTGATCGTTACTTCTATTTTAAGAGTAAATCATCATGCAAAAAAAAAAATTCTACCATTAATTTGATAGAGGTGGTTAGTATAAATTTTTTTTTTCTTCTTCTAACTTTTTGGATTGAATTGGATGTTGATTTGAATCTGACCGCAACATTCACCATATTATTTTTTAATTTTTACGCATGCATTAATCCCTTCTTGGAATAGTGCCTAGTTCCATATCCTTTCAGAATAATTTTCAATCTTGAGCATAGTATTTCATTTGAGATATGGTTCTTTGTTCTGATGGTCTTTTGGATCTCTTGGTGTTGGTGTTCTTGTAGGAAGGTTGGTTGTCACTTAGACTCTCCCATCAGCCGAATAATTTGGTCATTGTAGCTTCTTTGCTGCCCAATAAACTTTTAAGTATAACATTATTTCATAGATTTTGGGATTAAAGTCTCTTGGTGATGCTTTTTCGCTTTTGTTTTGTTCTGCCAGAAATCCTACATGGTTGTCTTCATTAACAGTACTAATATGATAAATTTCGAAAGGATACTCAATGTCTACTATTTTTTTTGCTTTTATCCCATTGTATGTCTAGCTTCAAGCAAATCTCGATTTTTCTTAAGTAATATAGTATGGTGGCGACAGTGGGAGAAAATATGTTAAATGCTAATAAGCAGTCTATCGAGATTGTTTTTACAGGTGCTCTTGCCTCCTTTGGTCTATTGAATGTATTGATTAAATGTAGGAAGAGCTTTGGATACGTCTAGTTATCTATAAGAAATATTTGCGATTTTTTAAGAAGTTCTTTTGTTTCATTGGGTTGGATTGCCCTCTGATGGATATCTTCGAAAAGTTCAGGAGTTAGAATTTCTTGGATTTTCTCCAATAGTCAAGCCTTTTTAACTTGACCATCGTTGGCGTCTCTTTCAACCCACAAAGATTGTTAAGAGAGATGACTTTGAGAGTATGTTGGATTCCTTGTCCTCCCACCAATTTAACGTATTCTTTGATGGTTTTCAAAGAATACTTCTTTTCTGTCAGAAGTTTTACCAGACTTGTCATGATTTTCTTATACTCCCTTTCTTGATTAAGAAAATGGGCTTCCCATGCTTCATAGATTATGGAGTATGTCCCATAAGGAAGATCTAGGTTGTAGAATGGTGGAGCAGTTAGATCTTTATTTTGATCTTTTGTCTAAGGGCCATTTTTCGTTTCCTCTCTTTTGAATGGTCCTTTTTCTATCGAAAAATAGAAAGAATAGTGTTAGTTGATTTTATTTCAGAGTTGATTCATATAGCTTTATTGACATATGAATATTATTTTGAGGTTTTGTTTCTAGAGCTCTTCGAGGATTTTTCTTGAGCCTAGATTTCTTATCGTCTAGTTATATGAACTCTTTTGTGATAAGATCTTCCTGTCATTCAAAAAAACATTTACAAGATTTAAAGAAAATAGTCTTATAAGGATTTTGTAAATTTTTTCAATGTTGGTTAATAATGTGCAGAAATATATACGCATCTCTGTACACAATCAAAGAATGAGAATGCATAATCAAAGAATGAGTGTAGGGAAAGAAGATTTCTGTGAGACTTTGTAGAAGGCTGATACAACTTCATGAGTAAGAATGTGAACCTATAGAAAACATTAGCTTATTTTTTTATGAAATATGAAGGAAGAATTATTTCTTTGGTTTTGGATGATTCACTGAAGAAAATTGGGTCGCGATTTTCTTCATGTTTATTTGGGATTAGATGTTTTATCCATTGTAATACTATAGAGGTTTGTAGTTGATTATTTCCCTTGGCATACCTCTTTCCTTTTGCACCATGTTTTCGATGCAAAAGGCTGCACAGCTCCATGGTGAAGAGCTTTTGAAGTTAGGATTAGGCAGGGTTTGGTTTATCCTAGAGTTCTTGATTTCGTGTGATAATTCATTTATGAATTTTCTTTATACTCAACAGTTTCTTTTAGCTGATTGAGAAACACTTCCTCTGGTTTGGAACAGAATTTAAATATTATCTTTTTACTATTCACTTGAGTGGTTATTCCTCCTTCGATGATGATGAAAGGTTTGATTAGAGTTAAAAAGAGATTTCCTAATACCCTTGGTGTAGGGTTTCGGAAATGACCTCTCAGTTGTCATCCTTCTTTTAGGATTCTTCTAAGTCTTTCTTCCAAAATATTTTTCCCTATCTTTCTTAGAGATTTTTTGTCTTTTCTAGTATCGTTTTTTTTAGCTGAAGTCCAAACTGTTGGCAAAAATCATCTAATTCTTTTCTCCCAAGCAATCTTTATCTCTTCATTTGATCTCTGATTTTTAGATCATTGCAGAGCTCAGATTCAACTAGTTGTATTTTTTGGGCTATTTATCCAATTGACCATGGTTTATGCTACCTTTATCTTCTTGCCTTAGGTGGGTTCTAACCCCTTCGGCGAAGAAGGGAGGTAGTCCAGATATAATTTTTTTTTTCCAAAACTTCTGGTTTGGGTCTGGAAGTTGGTATAACTTGGATAAAAAGATATACCACCTAAAATTAGACATTGTTTTACATCTAAGATTTATTAGTTGTTCTCTAACATCTTCGTAAATATCAGTATAATCACCTGTAAGGTGATAAATGATATTTAAGACTAGGATTAATAATGCATCTGAGGGATGATTTAAAAGATAGTTTCCTTTAGGATCCCTTTTAACTGAGTTGAGGATTTTTTGCTTCTGATAGTCGGTGAGGTAATTGTCCTACCAATCTCTCAGTTGTCTTGAGAAACTTGATACGATCATAAAAATGGTTTGTTTCTCTAAGTTTCCATCGACTTTGTAGGTATTCACATCTTCATTTGATGACACATGACAATTATCTGGTATTCTGAAAGTTCATCGAGGTTTCATTCTATTAGGCTTCTACCATCAAATTGGATAGCGGTTGTCGTGTTAGGGGTTTCCTCAAACTGCAAATCTGCATATGTAGGTCTAAGATAATAGTTTTTAATCTTAGATGCCTGTACTGTCTGCTTATATTTAGAGATTTTGTTAATCTCATCTCTATCCTTAGATTTTTCTAGGATTTCATTTATCTCCATCAGATTTTTCTGATATTTCTTTATCAGAGTTCTTCGCTGAATAGCCTTCTTCTTTCTTGAAGGAGTGTGGTTTTCTAGAGGACTCTTTGGACAAATAGTTTATTGTGTCCTTAAGTTTCAAGGAAGATATTTTTTCGGCGAGTTGGTCCATGAACTCTTTTAAGAAGAAGGATCTTAGTTTGACTCTTGATCCCAGCTCATATGAATGAAACATAGGAGCAGTTTTAGAGGAGATTGAGGAGGATGCTTTATCATCATTGTTTTGTAGTGGTTTGATTTGTTTGATCTGAGGCAATCTCCTTATCATCTTTTTGGGTTTCTCTTTTTTCTCCGGTAGGTTTTCGATCCTCTCTGTTTGCTTTTCTATGGCGTTGAGGGTAAGGTTTGTATAGTTTTGTTGCTCCACAATCTATTCTAGATGCTCCACTCTAGGCATTTTATGAAACCTTTTATTAAATTTTTTCAAAGGACTAATCCGTACTCCTACTTGGATGGGTTTTAAGGATGGATGTACTGACTCTACTTTTGCCCCCCTAACAGTTTTTCAATTCTTGGAAATGATCTTAAGCATAGCAACTTGAAGTTCGAATCTAACATCTTCAAGGTCTTTGGTGTAATGTCTGCAAAACTATTCGAAGAAAGGGATTGTTCTTTCTTCGGCATTCATTTATTTATACTAGACGTCTCTGAAAAAATTTTGTTTTTCTTTTATGTTTGGTATCTAAGAACCAAAACCTTCTTTATACATTTTTCAGTCTGTAGAAATCTTTCCTCAATAGTTCTTTGTCAATTTGAAATTTTGTTAACTCTATGACATTTGATTCTAGTTTAGAACTAAAAGGTTCATAAGTCTGTGCATAAGTCGCATACGCCACTTTTGGAGATTTGGATTGATCTTTTAAGGTGGTTGGTATGTTTGAAGTAGAAAGTCTTCTATCCAGAGTGATTCTTTTACGGGATGAGAAGAATATTTCTACGTTTCCATCCGGAGTTTTCATGATTTTTTTCTGTCTCGATATTTATTGTTTTCTTGGGCTCGACTACTTGCTCTAGAGTTCATTTTTCTAGCAAAATTCCTTCCCACTTTAATCTTTTAGGGGTCAAATGATTGTTTTTCGGATTGGCTATGAATAAAGTAGTCCATCCTTTTCAAGGGTGGTCAATTTTACTCCTGGACTAATGGTGGTCATGGTTTTGTAGTAGATTCTGTAGGTAACAGATATGTTTTCTATTCTTAATTTCATCTCATAGCTTGAAGTTTGCAGGTTAAGAGGGAGATTGTTTGGAATATTTGGATCAGTTAATGAAATTGAGAGGTCAGGACCAACATTAAAGAATACGGGTCCATCTCTTAGACTAGCCTCTATAAGCTCTAAAAGGGAGTCCACAAATCTAAGGTTTCAGCAATCCCCTTAGGCAGTCAAGAACTGTGGTGTTAAAACATCTTCTTGCTAAGGGTCTAACTGCTATCTGAACAAGTCCTATGTGCAGATATTTGTAGGTGGATGGAATTTCTTTTAAATCTTTTTGACTCAAAAGTTGGATTGTCTTTTGAGCTGAATCCATTGAGAGAGTTCTCTCAATAGTTTGTATATAATGACTACATCTAGAAAGAAAACTTCTTTTATGATATATTTCATAAGTAGATATCCTAGGTATCTCTTAATTATCTATATTATTTTCTATTTCTTCAAAACATACAGAAGATGTATTTTTTATGGACATCATCTTGATGCAATAAGTCACCTCATTGTTCTTAGGCCTAGTGGCACTTCTTGTGAGCGACTTGATGATACTAGCCATAGGTATGACGTTGCTCAATCCGCAAAGGATTCCTATTTGCTCAAAGAAAATCCTTCAAACATCCTCTCGGCTTAACACGGGTATGAACGAGCCATGCCATGAGCGTCCTATTCCAAAGCTACCTATCACCTCTTCACCCCATAAAAGAACTCCTTGGCTTTGATACCAATTTAGGTACAGAGGTACGGGGTACCAAATCGCTGGCTTTGATACCAACTAAGAGTACCTCATGTACAACCTAAGATAAAGTCCGAATTTTTTGAATTTTTTAACAGGTAAAGCAAATAGATAAGTAGACAAATAAATAAATATGTATAGGCTAGACAAAGCAAACAAAATAGGTTAGCTGTAAAGTATATGAAAGCATAAGCAAAAGATAAGCAAATTGATAACTTTTCTAGAGTTAATACGTTTTCTCGGAACTTAGGATTAGATAGGGTTATGTCTATCTTAGAGTTCTTGATTTCGTAAGATAATTCACTTACGAATTTTTCTTTATACTCAATAGCTTCTTTTAGCTGATTGAGAAACGCTTTCTTTGGTTCGGAACATAATTTAAACATTACATTTTTACCATTTACTCAAGTGGTTATTCCTTCTTTGGTGATGGTGAAATATTTGATCAGAGTTAAAATGGGATTTCCTAATATAACTCATTGTCTTAGGTTTTTGACTAATAAGAATGAGGTTTATAGGCAGGTTTTTCCTTTACAAACATGAATCTTAGGGATTTTGTAATTTACCTTATGTTCTTCCCCATTGGCTATTTGGATTTTATGTGTTGATTTCTCAAAGTAAGTATCTATCTGTCTGTCTATCCCTCCATTGGCTGTTTGGATTTTATGTGTTGATTTCTTAAGGCATCTATCTATTTGTCTGTCTCTCTCTTATCTCTATCTATCTATCTATTTTTCTATATGTCTCTCTCTCTCTTTCTCTTTCTCTATATCTACCTACCTACCTACCTATCAATCAATCGATTGATCTATCTATCCATCAACCAATCGATCCATCCATACATTGATCCATCCATTTCTCAAACCACACCATATCCTTATGATAGGTCTATCCATTTCTCAAATTGATCCGTGTCCTTATGATAGGTCTCGGTCTTTGTAGGATTGAGAGCAAAGCAGATGCGCACCCGTCACAAAAGTTCGGGCTGCTAGCGAGGACACATAAGTTCGCTTGAGGAGGTCCTTTAATCCCTCTCTTTTCCTATTAAATTGAACTTCCGTTTTTGCTACCCTCTACTTATGGTCGGAGCTTGGTTTACAGGTACAACTTTTGTAACTTCATGGTATACCAATAGGAATTGGCTAATCCATGGGTATACCACGAAGTTACAAAAGTTGTACCTGTAAATCAATCTCCGACCCTAGGTAGAGGGCAGCTAAAATGGAAGTTCAATTCAATAGGAAAAGAGAGGGATTGAAGGACCTCCTCAAGCGAACTTATGTGTCCTTGCTAGCAGCTTGAACTTTTGTGGCGGAAGCGCATTCGTTTTGCTCTCGATACTACAAAGACCGAGACCTATCATAAGGACGGATGGATGGGATATTTTCTAAACCATAGTTTTGATGGGTAATCTCAGCAGAAATATGCTACCGCAGAGAGATACATAATCGGGCACTTTAAAATGCATCTTTTTTCTCTGTTTTTTGTTTTTATTTTCCCACACTTTGATATGCATCTTTTTTCTCTGTTTTTTGTTTTTGTTTTTATTTCCCCAAAATTTACTTTAGCACAAGGATCAAACTAACATATTGTAGTCATTGGATGGATGGATGGATATTTTCTAAACCATAGTTTTGATGGGTAATCTCAGCAGAAATATGCTACAGCAGAAATATACATAATCAGGCACTTTAATATGCATCATTTTTCTGTGTTTTTTGTTTTTGTTTTTATTTCCCCACACTTTAATATGCATCTTTTTTCTCTGTTTTTTGTTTATTTCCCCAAATTTACTGTAGCACAAGGATCAAACTAACACATTGTAGTCATTACTTGGCTGTCTCCTATGTTGCCATCTTAAAATATGACGTTGAGTGTTTTAATATTCAATGCTGGCTTAGAGCTTGTAAAAATCGCTACCCTGGGTTATCATGTCAAAGTCACAGTCCTAGCCCTGTTTCTTGCACAACATGATCAGGTTTAATTAATATTATTTGTTCTGCATCTGCATGTTACAATGAAGAAGTACTTGAGCTGTTCGTTAGGCCCAATCACATTTGATGCCTAGATTTGTCATGTTTCTTTTTTGTGGTCCATGGTTTTGAGCAGAAAAAAATCTTCAAATTTGTTTAGTGTATTACTACAAGTGGAGAGCCTGTTGATTACTGCTTGCTTATATTTAATCTACTGAATAAAATTCTTCTTTTTTAACTGTTGCTGCCATTCTTGTTTTTTGAATATTTGTTTTGAAAGATATTTTAAGCGTCACTAGAAGATGAGCTATATGATTTATAAGTTGTTTTCCATTTACATTGTTGGTAATGTCGTTCTTACAAACCCTTGCATGATTTTTTTTACAGATTTTCAACCTTTGAAAGCTGATGAGGATGAAGATGACACAGTTGTTAATATTATGTTTCCGTTGGAACCACCAGTAAGCTAATTTCTAGCAATAAGTTTGGTTTTGATTGGCTAATAACTGGTTCTTCCTTGACTTTGAATGATTGTGGTCTATTTTTGTCTGCTTTGCTGTCAGTTTTTTCATTCCAATATTTTCTCCATGTTAATAGCTCAAAATGAACTTAAGTAGATGCTTATGATATCTGAAATTAATTGCATTCTGCAAGAATTTTACATCCTCTAGGGATTGACTACCAGATTTGCAAAACACTATATAACGGTTGAAATATTACACAGGTATCTTTATGCTGATCCTGAGCAGACCATTCTAATCTTAGCCTCTTATTGCTAGGATTCCTGGCTGATCTTCCAGCCTGGTTATCCCTTTCGGACACCACCTCCACCCCCACCCCCACCAAAAGAAGAAGAAGGAAAAAAAGAAAAAAAAACTGCCCAAAAACTAAACCTCCAATCCTGAATTTTTTTTTTTTTAAAAGAAAAAGAAATCCTTGGCTTTGTTGTTTTGGTAACAGAGAGCCGACAATAACCTTTTTTTCCAAAAATTAATAGCTAATTATTTGTGAATCTTTTGAAAATTTAGAATTTACTTAAATTGCCTTATATTTAGCGGCTCCCTCTTTTTGTACATGCACTATAGCTAATAACCTTAACTATTTCTATTTTCCACATATACTGTTATATGCAGATATCGGTATAGGAGGCAGAAGTACTTCCCCAGAAATTTTTTTTTTTTGCTCAAGAATCAGTTTTATGGTTTTTTCATTGTTTTGATGCCTTGACTATTTACTTGTGTAGGTTGTCTGTGATTTTGACTGGGAATTGGATGATCTTGAGGTATTTAGATACCAGTTCTTGCGTTATATTTATTTTTTTGCACTTTTTTCAGCCTTCATTACCATTGTGATTGACCCTTTGTAGTCTGGAACAATCCAGAAGAATAAAGGCCCTATTTTTCTCTTTGTTGTTACTTGAGTTGTTGCTCCTGCTTTTAGCCTTTTCATCTGAATTAATGGTTTCATGATATCCCCAGGAATTCACTGACGAACTCATCGAGGAGGAGGCATTACCAAATGATCAGAAAGATGCGTTCAAGGTATGTGAACAAAAATAAGTATTCTCTCTCTCTCTCTCTCTCTCTCTCTCCCCCCCACACACACACACAAACACTCATACATATTCATGTCCACATGCTTGTCTTCCATGTGCACACCTAACAGACAGGGTATGTTCGATGTAACCTGCAAGTCTTCATACCACTTCCATAAGATAGTTCCCTTAACTCATGCTAATGGAGAGTCGAGGACTGCTTTCCATAATCATTAACTATAAAACATGACATGCTTTGTCAGGAGTATGTAAAGGAGCAGGTTAGAGAACAGAAGAGAGAACAACGACTGGTATGCTGATCAAAAAAGAATTCCTTTTTCTTTACCCATGGGCTCTAGGCAGTTGGCATTTAATAATAATGGTTTTGGTGAGCACATTAAAAGCTTAGTTCTCGTGTCTCTGCAGGCAAAGGAAGCAAGAAAGAAAGCCATTGAAGATATGGCTCCTGAGATGAGAGCTGCATTCGAGAACATGCTGTTTTATAAGTTTTACCCTGTACAAACACCAGATACACCTGATATAAGCAATGTGAAGGTATTTGCTGATTGTATTTGTGCTTGCACAGGTGTCATGCATATTTAGTGGGGCTGCAATGGTTCGTGTTCCGTGTTCTTGTATATAGGTTTTTTCCTTGATAATTTTCATATATTGGCCTTCCTGATTTCACTACTGGAAAATAGTTTAATTCATAAGTTAACTATTTGCATCAGTCTTCGCAATTCATTTTCTAGTTGCCATAGAATTTCTGGCTCCTGCACTTGTCTCCTTGTTTTCCAGGCCAAGATAAGACATTGATCACTAGCGTCATATGATTTTTTTTTCCTGATGTGCTTCTTCTCTCATGACTTTGGGTTTGTCTCTGGTGGTGTTGTGCAGGTACCGTACATAAATAGGTATTATGGTAAAGCTCATGCTGTAATGTAATGAGAACTCTGTTGAGCAGCTTTGCTTAATATTTGGGAATCTCAATTCTTGACCGGATCTGCTTGTGGCTTCTACCTTGAAGAGACCAGAAGCAATTTTGATTTCTGAGGAGAGGAGAGTGCCCTTTTTATCTTATACAATTGGATCAAGGATCTAACAGCAGTAGCTTGGTTCAATTTTTTGTCTTCTGATACTGCCAGTGGGTGAGATTCGTTCCTGATCACCCTCCTATCTTGATAGAGATAATCATTTTTTTTTCTCTCTTTTCTATCTATGATGGCTCATGTTAGAAGTGGAAGGCGGTGATGGTTTTATTTACATACTGAGAAAGTGCCTGTAATTTGTAAAAATATTTCCTACGATGTTGCAAGGCATTTCCAAACATTTTCACAAATTGTGGAAGTCAATAAAATTAGCTGTGACCTTCAATCCTTTTATCTGTTGGCAGCCTTGATATTAGACTCAATTAGCTAGCTGGTGCACCCTTCTTAACTTCTGCTGCATTCAGCTGGTGGTGGATGTCTCAACCTACCGTGAGCTGGATTTCTGTGTACCCAAATAAATCCTGATGTAATTCTACCAACATTTGAATTTTCAAGTGTCTTGTTACGAAAGTGAGCAAAGCTCCGAAGGAACTTAGCATTGCCTGCATTACGATCAGCCAGATGCGATGTTTATCTTCTATTGTTGCAAGCTTCGAGGCTGTTAGCAATTTTTTTCCTCCTTTTTTCTCTTCTTATAATATACAAACACACCGCACACGCACATGTATATATATAGCGAGAGAGAGAGAGAGAGCAACCAGGCTTTACCTCCCCTGCGGAACATAAGGTTCTCTGACAGTGGGTGAAAATGAAACGCTGGACCTCTATAACCCATGTCAGGTGCATTCACATGCAGGGAGATAAGAGGTCCGGCCTGACTGGACATCCTTGCCTCGTAACTTGCTCCTTGTTTTTACTCATCATGGCTCAGGGAAAGTTTTCTCTCAAGTTCACCCTTGTGCATAATTTTAATTTTTTTAATAGACCTCGCATAATTTGGCTTCACATACTGTTGTTTACTTTAATGGCTGATTCTCCTGGTCTTCGAGTGGACCATGATGTCTCATGGTTCTTGTTGGACGTGTCATGAAGGCTCTGGCTGAGGTATCACTTCTTATCGGCACTGGGGAATTATTGATATGATCGCATATAAATAAAATTTAAGCCCTTATTTTATTATTATTATTATTATTGTTTTTAAACGCTAAGTTATTAAGCCAAGTTTGTTACGGTGCCATGGTCATGATCCAGTGGCATTTTAATTCCTCTTGTTTATCATGGATATGCTGATTTCTCTTTGATTTTGCTCTATTTTCTCTTTTCTTTCTTTCCTTACATTTTTTATGGACGTAGGACTGATGTCTTTGGCACCTTGAAGAAAACAAGAGGAAATTATTCTAAAGTCAACGAGTCTAATGTGCACTCCCACTTTGATTTCTTTAACCTATTAAAATAAAAATCAACATATACACTAGTTGTTGAGAACTCCTTTAGCCTATCAAAATCTGACATGGCACAAGCTAAAGAGAATTCCTACAACTTTGGCTGTAGAAGATCCCTTTAGCAATATTATTCCATAAAAAGAAGAACAGTAATATACTAAAGGTAACGAATCCTCCAGAGCCTAAATTATTGCAACCTCTGAGTATGTGACAGATTTTCATATGCCAAGAAAGACCCAAGTTACTACAATTTCTATCAACATAACCATATAAAGATATGTTTTCAAAGAACGAAAACAAAGAAAGTGGAAATATAACCTCTTTTAAAACTATAAAAGTGGACACGTCCACTCGAATTATGAGCTTGAGGACGTCGACGTAAGATTCCGGCCGGCATCTCTAAGTTAAGATACTAGCAATCACAATGAGTGGACTTCACGTGGCCCAGTGCTCTACCGCCTGACAGCCAAAGGAACCCAATGTTTGGGTATCATCTTCCAGCCTAAGAAACCCTTCGAGGGGATGTGGTCAGCGGGAAACAGGTGATACCCATAATCAATACAATATCAAACTTTAGTCTACTACTCTTCTCTTGCAGCTGGATAGACATGACACCTTGAAATATGCCACTGCCACCTGTAAAGGAGAAGCTAGAGGGAAAAAATGCTGCATTCTCTCTCCTTTATGACACATAAATACAAGTCCAAGAAAACTATAAATCTGGTTGGATGAAATAGAGGACTGTGATTGGTGAGACATGAGTTATCTCAAGCTGACATCCAAGTGAGCAAGAGAGATGGACTGTATTGTGATGTACATAACAATTTAAATGCATGCTGATCATGGAGCAAGAT
This sequence comes from Elaeis guineensis, assembly GCF_000442705.2. Lineage (NCBI taxonomy): Eukaryota > Viridiplantae > Streptophyta > Magnoliopsida > Arecales > Arecaceae > Elaeis > Elaeis guineensis. The sequence goes on from NC_026007.2 coordinate 67,602,926, forward strand.
GACCTAGAATTGGCTGAACAGGCTAAATGACACATGTTTGTTTCAGTCAAGCAACCAAAATAAAAAAAGAAAATGATTTTTTTTTTAAACTTATATTGAATGTTGTATATCCCAAACTGTAGAAAACTTCTATTGTCAACACTTTCATGTAATATCTTTTACTAACACATTCTCCAGACAGAAGGAAAGGGAGAAATGTTCTCCATGAAGAAAAGGGGATGTCTAATTATATGTCTCATCTCTTTCTCTGAAACATTATTCAGGAAGTAGGAGAGGGAGAAATGTTCTCTATGAAGGGGGGGTGTCTAATTATTGCATGAATCTCGAAAAGCAAAAACACATCAGAGATTTTCATCATGCAAAGAGCATTCCATATTCATATAAGACTAAGGCACCCTTTGCTCTAGATTCTCCAAGTGCTTAAACACAAAGTGAGATATATAATATACTTATATATAAAAGATGCATAAATTAATACACCTTCCTTCTCTTATAGACATTCTCCCTTCGATCTCTTTAACCATATGTTGTATTAGAGAAAGAAGGATGCAGGCGTGCAACTACCCGAAAGAGAGACCATTTTCCATCTCCAAAGGGAGAGAAAACAGCACTATATGCTATTTATTTATCACCATTGAACTCCATGAAGCTGGCTAGGCAAAACTCTACCACCATTTCCATCCCCACCTTCATTGACCGTACCCATGTCAAAATCATTCATCTTGGAGTTCTCTCCAAACCCCATCATCCTTCGTCCTCCCCCTCCAAAGCCTTGTGGAGCCACATGAGGTGGCCCGGCAGAGTAAAACCCACCAGCAAATCCCATAAGGCTAGCATTGGAAGTCACAATACTACTATTAGCCATCGGACCAACACCACTTGCACCATGAGTAGAACTTGGGTTGTGGTGCCCCTCATCAATGGAGGACTGCTCACCCTGCCTTGCCATGGAATTCTTCTCGCCTTCAGTCTCCCGGTACTTATTGAGGTAGACCTTGAGGGGCTCTATGTAGTTCTCAAAGCCGAGGGTGGTCATGGCCCAGAGGAGGTCGTCCCCATTGATGGTCTTCCTCTTCTCCCTCTGGCACTTGTCGGAGGCCTCGCCTGTGATGAAGCTGATGAACTCCGACACGCACTCCTGCACCGTCTCCTTAGCTTCCTTCGATATCTTGGCGTTCGCGGGGAGAGACCGTTTCATGATGCGACTCACGTTGGCGATGGGGAGGAAGCGGTCTTGCTCCTTTGGGGACGAGTCGAGGCCATGACCCACAGCGATTGCACCACCAGACTCGGTGTCGGAAGATGGGCTTCCTACAGGGCTAAGGTGGTGGTTCCTTCTTCCTTTCATGGAGATGGGAGACTAGTGGAGGGAGGAGAGAAGAGGGAAGACAGTGATTGGAGAAGGCTTGAGAGTGCTGAGGGAATTGGAGCTTGTGGTTTCAGTTTTAAAGGTAGAAAAAGAGGGGGTGGAGATGTGGGAAGGCGGTTTTGATGTAGACACAAAGTAAACAAAATTCTCCTGGTCTCAAATAGATAGAAAAAGAAAACAAGTCAAGAAGGGACAAACCATGGTTAACCATGCTAGAGATTGGACTTAAATATTCCATCAACTGCATATGTTAGTATAGGTGTCAAGTGAGTCAACCCAAAACAAATCCAGTCGACTTAGATCTCCAACTCTTGAAGCAGGTTGAGCTACAAATCTAGGTCTAGATTTCTGGTTAGATTGTAAGTATTGATAGACATAGAGCAAACCTGTTCTAGACATCACCCAGCACAACAAGATTAACTTTGTCAAGGAATATTGTTCAACATATCGGATTGTATCTATGAAATTGAGACCCAAATCGAACTGAATTGAGATTAGACCAATCTAATTGCAGCCCTTGATGTTGGGAATGGAGGGTATTTAACTATGACACCAGATAAAAGTAGAACAAACACATGTAATAATCTCATTTGGTCAATGATGCCCGAGCCAACTTGTTGAGTCACTTTAAAAGCATCCCACAATAGTTTTGGATTTCATTCTTGAACTTGATCGAGAATGCCCTACAGCAAATTGCTGGTTGTGATATTAAGACAAATGTATTATATGTGCTGCCCAACACACTAAAGTTACCTTTAATGTTTCCAACAAAATGGAATAGATGTCTTTGATGCCAAGGCTTGCGGTTTTTTGCCCCCTTTTGTAACATTAACTTGTGATCAACCGTAGAAATCCTACCATCCAACAAGGTATCTTGGGCATTTAGAAAAGGAAAGGAAATGGGGTTGTGAGATGCCTACCATCCTCTCCTTTTGCTTCAAGTTCCTCACAAAGATTCTCCACATCACATCCTACAAAAAACAAACAATATCATGACAATAGATTCAGTTGTAGAAGTTTATTAGGACAGCTGGAGTACTCTGAAATTGATGAAAGCTTCTTGGTCAAATTAAGGTTAAACTATTTCTTTTTGTATGGTTTTGGCTCAAGAGGCATGTTTCTACTTTGCAAAAGCTAGCAAGATATATCGAATAAAGACAATGACATGGAACCAAATGGAAGGCATCAATAGCTTAGGACACAGCTAGATTCGGTGCCAAGACCACAGTAATGTGACGCTTGATACCTCTTTCTTCTTTTACCAAAATCATCAGATATAGACAAGAAAACATAACTCCTATGCAAAGTTCAAAAAGCAAACGATCGAGCCCATACTAAGTCTGGGTATGGTATGCGTTAAACCGAAGATTGAACCACCAAAGCGAACCATTGGGTATGCATGGGTATGTCTCAAATACCTTTGATTTGGCCTTCTAGCCTCCAAATTCTAATTTTGGATTTCTTATGATGTTTTATTGTTTTAATGTTATATTTTCCACAGAAGAATATATGGGTACGTACCACTGCATTTGTTATTTCATGTACGTGTTGAAGATAGAAATTAATGTATATATCTATCATATAAATAATATAATAAACACTCCAAATTACATATATAATATATAAGCATTTATCATAGTATCTAAAAAGCAACTAGATTACTAGAAACCACAAATCTATATTTAAGGGCTAATAGATTTATCAGAGTACCAAAGAAGACGAGAAGTAAAGCTAATTATTTGAGAAAATTTTAAATAAAGATGTATGTATAATAGCATTCAATAATAATATCATATTCTTCAAATCTTCATGCAGTCCCTTACCTTAATGATGGTACAAGTGCCTAAGTCCTAACGGGTTCGTAGATTTTTTGGCCAATCATGAATTCAATATTCTGTGCCTATTGTAAGCAAGCTTGATACTGCTCCAGTGTCCTATATGAATAATACTGATCATAATTAGTCCCTTACGTAAATATGGTTTTGGACTGCCCAATCAACCTATGTGATCATCATGAGAGTAGTACGCTAGCTCTTAGCAGAGTATGCCAAAAAGATATGTGTAGCTGTGCCACCAAGAATCTTGCTATACCCTCCATTATTCCATATCTTCTGGACCTTGGTTGTAGGTAGTATCAGATGCATGCTCTAAGTGTATGCACCATATTAATGTAAACCAAGAGTAGGAGGTAATGTGGTATGGATACTGATAAAATGGAAGAGGAGGAAGTCAATAGAGAGGATTGGTCATCTCGATCTGATTACCAATCAAGCTGACCCCTCTGTGATCAACTACTTCAAATAAGAACCCCATTTAATCTTACTTTAGTTTCTTTAATCCTTCTTTAATTTCGTTATAATTGAATATTTTGGCATGGGCCATTGTCATGGGATAATTATGTCATGGAAGTGCACAGTCTTCAATATTGTAATCTGTATAGTTGCTGTCATTTATAATTTATGCAATTTTTAGTTCAATTTTGTTCTTAGTAGATAAAACAGGATAGATACATATGCTGAATTAGAATATATTTATGAGATTGCATAAAAAAATTAAAATATTTAATATAACATGGGATAACTCACTTACCCACTTAAAGAGATTAGAAAAGAATCACAAAATAAAACGAGGGTAAAAAAAGAAAAAGTAAATAGGGAAGAAAAATGGTTTTTAAGTCCTTTTTGGGATGGCTTATACCTTCCTGTGCTTGCAGAGAGAAAAAAAAAAGTACTTGGAAAATAAAAATTGCAAAAAAGGTATTTAGAAAAATAAAAACTACAATCTAGATCAAAAAGTTGACACGATTATAGTTATAGGATTTTTATTTATTTTTTTATTGACTCCACATGCTTAACTTGCTTCAACCTCTACGGCCAAGTATATGATGGGAGATTTGGACCAATGAAAAGGATACTCTAAAGGTCCAAAGGCCGGCCATTATGCATTTTGTATAAATCACTTTCAGTACTTGTCTTATAAAGAGTCAAATTTTGCGTAATTTTAAGGATGCATTGGACCTTGATTGCATTACAACTAACTTTTGGTCTAGATACCTAAGAATAAATTGGTATCAAACAAAGGTGTGGTTTATAGATAAATAACATATTCTTTGTCTGGCCATATGCTAGCATGTTTCAGATACTACTGAGGCATAAGGCCATCAAATATCTTCTTCGTCTTCTTCATCATCTTGGTCATTAGTTCTTATTGGACTTACCTTGAACTTTGACTGCATGCAAAGACTAAAATATTAGGATAATACCTCAATCCTACATGTCCAAACTCATGCTTACAATGAGTCTTTTCCTTTTCCCTTTTTGAGCTTAGATGGTGTGCTTGACTGCTAACCGTTGAAGATAGCCAAGGAAGCTTTCCGTTCTTGGATGGCCTGTTCTTTTAAAATATACACATTATTTCATAATCCCCATTAGTTACTGTTTTGATTCTAATTTTTAAGACCCACCCAACCCTAGGTGACAAGTAAGTCAAGCCATTAAATTAAAGCCTAGAATCCAATACTTCTGCCAATCAAATTCAAAAATAAATCATCACTAGGATAGATTGCACCTAGGACAATATAGCTGGCTCAGTTTAAATATATTATATTTTTAATAAATTTAGTATTGTTTACCGATATGGTACCACTCACAAACCAATATATTGGACTATAATATAAATATAATTAGAATCATATGGTACCACTATTATTAGTTATAGAATCATTATGATTGGCCGGCTAATGACAACAACGACTTCTTGCTTCATGATGTAGTTTTTTTAGGTCAAGGCTTTGAAGAATTCAAATATTTTTATAAACAGATAGGAGAAGAAACTCCTTCCAAAAATTTCAAATATTTGCATTATCTATGTAATGGCATAATATCTCACTATATATTTAAAAGTACATGTTGCTAACTAGATTTTAAGATATGTTACCAAATATATATTTTTCTAGCAGTAAAATTGTGCTCGTCATGCACATATTAGATCTAAAATAACATATTTTTATCCAAAATTATTATTATTATTATTATTATTATTATTATTATTATTATTATTATTATTATTATTATTATTATTTAATGATAACTTTCATCCAAAATCATCATCATGTCATCCCAAAAATCTCCTCCAACCGTCTCGGACCCGCGAACCGGCCCAGTGAGATGAACCGTTTGTAGGACCAACCCCAACCCCCGGGGAGCGCGAAAGCGAAAGTGGGGAAGCGGAAGGCAGCGGCCGGCGGCAACGCGGCGTCTTCCACGGCGCCGCTGAGGGCGCTGCTGCTGAAGATGGGAACGCTGCGGAAGTGCCGGTGGGAGGACGCGGAGCCCCACTCCGTCGAGATCATCGAGAGCCGGCGACGCCGTCCGGCGAACCCACGACTTCGAGAACTGCACCCACTACTTCGTAATCTAGGGTTAGGTTGGGAGTTCGTTTCTTTCGTTATTTCCCTCCTCCTTCGAAGAAATTTGGCTTAGGATTAGTGGGATAACAATGTGAGTAAAGAGAAGCAATGCTTTCCATGGTTTATATATAGAGATATTTTCTTTAATTCATTGTAAAAAGTATGTTCTTGTTTTGGTTTCTTGGATTATATGGAGATTATCTCGATATGGTTTTGAATATGATGTTCTCTTGCCCGTGTGTGTTGGGTTTTCTTTTTTTTTTTTCTTTTTTCTTTTTCCTTTGAAGTTTGTGTTTTGGTTGTTTCATGGAAAGGTTGGGGTTTCAAGGCTGGTTTTAGATTACATTGGTTCATTACATTCTTTTGTGTACCCGGATGTTTTAGCTTCGGGTGGTGGAGGTAAGTTTCAAGGCTGGTTTTAGATGAGAACACAGGATAAATATTCTTTTTGATGATATTTGCAGTGGTTTTCTTGAATTTGCTTTTTTTTTAAAAAAAAAAAATCTTGGTTTTCTAGTGTAAAGTGGATTTGTGCTAGAGTGACTGGACAAAAATGGAATTAAATATGCCTCTTGCTAAGGTAGCTTCATGTTGCTCAAACCCTTACACTTGGCATCCCTGATTTTATTCTTGGATGTATCAAAAACTCTTTCTTTGCTGTCAATGAATGGGAGCTCTTTAAAACTTTGAACTACATTAGCTGTTTTGAATGCCCTTTTACCCATCAAATATATTTAAATTAGTTCAGGGCCGACATAGTAAAGATGTTTTGGCACCCTAATGTGCGGTAAAAGCTGGTAAAATTTTCATTGGAATTTTATCGAATGTATTGTTGTGTCTCACTCTTCCAATGTATCCTTTACAGTTTCGCATGGTTGCATGGCATACATCTTTTTTTGAAAAATATTATGAGAAAATTTCAAGTTCACCAATTTGCTCTGCAGTTGTTTTAACATAAAATTATTCCATTTTGCACTTGATAGGAGGCTTGATGAATGGGTTAAGCTTGAGCAGCTGGATCTTAGTTCGGTGGATACTGATGTGTATGGAGAGGTATGGCATCATCTTAGCATTAATCTTAGTAACAATAAAAACTCATTGCATGTGGGACTGTCACATGCTGCTCCTCCTTGATTTCTGGATTTGATAAACAAATGTTTGTTCTTGAAGGTTTGAGTTGGAGTATGAATATTTGAAACTCCATAGATTGATGTTTTTTATGCTCGGTCGTTTCCATGTTTGATTGGTTATATAGGGCTACTTTTCTATAATCTGATGTTTCACTTTTGTCCTCATCTATTAATGATGACGATCCTCAATTATTCATATTTTTAACGTTCACAAATATAAGAGATAGACATCTAAACATAGTCCAAATTGATCGAAGTATATTATGTGATGCTTTATAGGCCACAAGAATGAGGACACAAAACCAGAAACGGAAGATGGAGGAAGCAAGCACTGAGGTATGCTTAACTGAAATCACAATCAGTTAACCATATAGTAACACCATGGACTTAGAAACATCTATAATATAAATCACTTCTTTCATTCTTTTAGATAAAGCCGATATGATATTTGATTATTGTGTTTATTATTTTATACCTTCATTAATTTGTCTTGGCCCTTTTCATGAACAAAATTTAAGAAAGACTATTCATGCTGAAGCAGAGGTTTTTCCAATAATCTTAAAATTTTTACATTGATGAGAAATAAAACAACCATTTACTTCTAATGGATGTACTGTGATTAGCAGTTACTTTAAGTTACACCACATCTTACTAGGATAGAAAAACATATGTCTAATTGCTGTTGGATTTATTCATATTAGCTCTAATTATGTAATTTTAAGATAATTAGCAAGTGCAGTTCAAGTAAGCATTCAGTAATAATTCAAATAAGATATAAGATTTTTCTTGATAATTTTGAATATTTTGATTAAGAGGACAAGCCTTGGTGCAATGGTAAGTTTCCTCCATTGCGACCTGGTGTCACAGGTTCGAAAAACAGAAGCGGCCTCTCCATTCAGCATAGTGGGAACACCAAAGAGAGCACTTTCTGATCTGGGACAGTGAAGCTACTGGTCATACTGGACTAGGGTTCTTTTAAATGCGCTGAAAGAGCACAAAAGTGACACTGATATCTCCATCAGTGTAAGATCCTTTTGCACTTTCATTCATGTTCATTTCTTTTTTTGGGTAAGGATGTTCATTTTTTATTTTTAAAACTTACTGTTTGTCCCTTCTATTCTAGAATTAAACTAAAGAAATTATTTTTGACTATATCAGGATATTCTATTTCATAATATAGCAATGATCACTAACATTGGATTTTGTTAACATTACTTCTACCATTATTATGCAGACCATTGAATTTTGAAGTTATGTAAATGCATTAGTCATTTTCTGGGATATATTTGTAGCTTGTTTTTGCCGCATCAAGTGTAGTCTCTTATTCAAAAAGTCAAGATTGGTCACAGCCAGTTAGGTGGACCTTTCCACCATATTGGGAGGCTTAAGTTGACAGTGGCACATGCATACCATAGGCCTCTCCCTTCTCTTTTCAATTTGTGGAAATAATGTTTATATTAAAAATTGTGATCAAGTATCAAGTTTTTCCACTGACTTCTTAGTTAAACATGTTATTATTTTTTAACTTTTGTCATCACATCAACCTAGAAAAGTACAGGGCAAACTGATGCAGAAGACTAGAAAAAGTATTAGTACTGCAGGCAACTTTGGGTGGCATGTATCAGTGAAAGGTCTGAAAATTTGATTTCTTGATGCAATTGAATGATCCCTTGGTATTCTAACAGAAAACTAACAAATATTTGCCTATATGTAGTATGTGCAGCTCTATCACAGACATTTATTAGGAAATTATATTACAATTAATGTGGTCCCAGAGCTTAATTTGTCAAGTTGAGGCTGGTTCCAGGTTTAATAGTTTTTTAATCTATTGATTGGACAATATAAACAAGACTTTCAGGATGTATTCAGATAATATCTTTTTTTCATTTTCTCTACATTCAGAAATACATAAATTCTGTGAAGGTATTATGTAACCATGAGAACTATGCAGCAATGCTTAGGATATAATGGAATATCAATATCAATGGAAATGGAAATGAAAATAGGCCTTGATCAATATCGATGGACAAGAGATACCACATTGTGCCCGGTATACATTATAGAAAAGAATAGATAGATAGATGAAAAGCATATGTAACAGAAATGGAGCTGATAAATAATTTGGAGGGATGCTTTTGGGGTGTTTTTCTACCAGTGCATCCCTTGAGAAGACTTTTGGTTAAACAACAATAAGGTGCACAATGATGCATGACTCACAATGATGGGCACAAATGTCCAAGCAATTGATATGGATGTAGTAGAAGCAAAAACATTGAGATAGGCTCATAGTGAACTATTCTAATCATTAGGTTGGGACAAAGAGATGGTAAACCAATAGAGATTTTATTAGCATGTGCAACAACAATCTGACGAGGCAGTGGTAAGAAGAGGTTCTTGATTATATATATATATATATATATATATATATTGAAGATTCTGGAAAGGGAAGTAGAAGACTAAAGCAAACATGGATAGAATCATAAAAAAGAATGTCAAAAGGCTAGAAATACCACCAGAGATAGCCCTTAATAGGAAGAATTATTGATTGAAGGTTTCTGAAACTCACTTCTTATAGTTCAGATGGGGCTTGATGGTTGTAATAGTGGTTATGGCTTGTCCTTTCGACAAGGAACATTTTGTGCTTGTATGCTTTTGAATGAAATCTATGACTGCTATATTAGATAATGTAATTGCATGGAGATGGATCCCTCTTGTTCATCTGTAGGAACTCAGGAAAATGATTGCCATAAAAAACTGATGACATTTTGAGCAGAGTAATGAGTCTGCACAGTACAAGAAAAGGAGGCAGGTCCTTGATCGCCACTCGAAGGCTGCTGGTAGTGGAATTCTTGGGGTTGAGATTAGCAAATTGATTTTGATTCCTTACAATCTTAGTGAATCATAATCAATTGGTTGAATGTTATGAGTTGGGTCTTTGTTGACATCTGTGCCTCCTGGTTGTGAAGGGATCCTACAGTCTAGCACAAGCTACAGAGTCAACTCTCGTTGGGTCATACTTTGTGACATGGCCTCGCCTAATGTAGCCATATAATGGAATATTCAAAGATTAGGCCAGCTGTGTACCGAAAAAAAGAAAAAGAAAGAAAAAGAAAAGATTAGGCTAGCTGCGTGAAAAGAATTCTTCCAAAACTTAGGGCCAGTGGTGGTCCTCGTTGCATATTCAGACATCCCTGGCATGGATTTTTGGAGCATTATGATTCTTATTGGATGGCCCTTGTTAGAAATTGGTGCTGGGTCTTGATTTTGATATTATTTCGTGTTGGAGATCTTGTTTGACCTTTACCAGTGGTTCAATTTGTGATGTGAATGATTATTTTGTTTATTTGTCATCATATTATAGATGGATAATTACCAGTGGTGTTTTGATTGTAAAGCTAGGCAGGCAGAGTTATTCCTCATCTTGGTAGGAAATGTTGGCAGATTGGCTGAATGGGGATGTTGGTTTTGGGTGAAATCTGAGCTACTTATTTGCTATCCTACCTGAAAGCGTGTTTGGTGCTTGAACACTTGATTTACCTCCTGGGCTTTTCATTATTCACCCGGGGTGTGGCGTTGTGTTCCTGATGGTCGTGGGGTACTCGGGCATCACCATCACTCATCACAACAAATTCCATTCTCGAGTTTTTATTGGCGTAGGAAAACCTTGTGAAATTTTAAAGACCTTTTCTCAGTTTCTGGACTGAAATTTCTCAAATTATAATTGTCTAAGATACCCTCCATAACTGTGTATATCAACTGAAATAAGTAGGCGAACATTCAGAGGTCACATATATCGATAATTTCTCATTGTAATATCACAATAACAATAAAGGATTATAAAAGCACAAACTCTTTCTTTTTGTCACCAACAAAAAGGAAAGAATTTGTAATCGGGCTTCTGAAAATTCTAGAAATTACTGAGAGATGAAAATGCTGGAGCGATTTGTTATTAAAATAGAAGAAAAGAGGAGGAATCGGATTGCCATCGGCGTTATGAAATCTCTCTAATTCAATTAACTAGAACGTGGCTACGGATGGATTTGATCTTGTAGTTAGAAGTGCTTCAATGTTCGGATTCAGTGATTAAAGAGAAATTGCCAAGTTCCATCCGATCTTCAGTGTATATATTTGTTTTGGACTATATATTTGTTGGAACCGAGTATCAAGATATTTTATTTATTTGGGTTTGATGACCGTATGGTCCACGGTCAATAATTTTGGTATTATTCTTATACCGCGTGGGGCTTCTTTTGTGTAACATACCTGTTCCACGTTTCTAAGTAAAACTTTTCGGCATCAGTTAATTGGTCCGGAGTCCGGACGCAACTTGTCAGAAGATCGTGTTATGGTTTATTGTTTCCCGTTCATAGGGTACAGCAAATCAAAGTCGATGGGCCCTTTGCAGCTCCTACTTCAAGTGTCTCCTAAGTGGACTCGTGGAGTTGAAACGGTCGTAGTAGTTGCAGTAATAGTAGTAGTGGCGAGCTATACAAATCCAGCAAGCAACTGACGGCAGTCATGCAGCCACGTATCAGTGGCGCACGCGCGGCGCAACTTCCTAAGCGCGTGGGGCCCCATGACACAATTGCCCTCGACCGGCTCTCCCTGGTCCAATGGGTTGTTTTTTTCTTTTTTTTTGTCAAAAAAAAATTATTTTCCAGACCTCAGATCCCGAACGGACACATTGGATGTAGTTTCTGGTCTCTGGTTAGGTGGTTCGTTGATTGCATGGAATAAAACAGGTGATTTTCAGCGTAATTTTAGTCAAATTTGGCTAAAGGAGAAGTTTCAAAAGTGGGATTTTCTGGCTTGTGGATGACTGGTTGACCGTCTGGAATTTTTAGCCTTGCAAGCAAAAGGCGAAGCCCAGAATCCAAACTCACTGTAAATTTACATACTGGATAACCATATTAGTGTATATCTCTGATGCTATACATCAGCACTTAAACTCTGAAACTCTGTTGCAAGGAGATTACAAGATGGCTGGTTTCTCTTATTTATCAGGTTGCAACTTTGGATGGCCCATGGAATATTACTTATCTCGCAAAAATAATGGATGGGATGCGTGTGTAATATGCCAGCCTTGCATGCCCTCTCCAATCCAAGCAGAGGAATTCACGTCAGCAGCATTTCCCCACAAAACAATGTTGGAGTATATTTAACTGAGAATACAAAACTAATGACATGTAATAGATGGCCAGGTCCAGTCCAGTCTGGGCTGTGACTCGGTCCTTGCCGTCCGTTCTCCACATGCGTTGATCTAAGCTGAAGATATAGGCTTCACTGAGGTCTTGTATTCATGGATGTGAGTGAATCACATTCCGCTCACACATTTGACCGCAAGCAGTAGATCATGGCTGATCATAGGCCACCTCTGGACACCAATGTCAACCCGACAATCAGAGTCGTGTGGTGGCGCCGGACTCCACCACAAGGGACAAAGCCTCCTCGATTTCTAACCCGGAATCGAGTATTTTACTCCATACGGAACATTATCTAACGAAGTCGAGACATTCTTATGAATACTAAATTGTGTTAGATTGAGAGGGTCAAGTTGGAGTTGAGTGGTGGACTAGACAAGGTTGATGGAGAAACGTGATTTGTTAAACGTCTTTTAGTACTTAACAAGCCGAATCTCGATAGACTTGGATCGACCAGAGGGGCCTTTCTCAGTGCCAACGATATGAAACAAAGTATTTTTATTTGTGACTTGATCGGCCTTCCTTTTTTTTTTTCCTTACCAAAAAAAAAAAATCCCATGCATATAGAAATACCTTGCGATGTATAAGTTGAAAACTAACCCGAATTACAACTATTGGGATAAATCTCGGAGGATAAATTGCCCACAACTAAATTTTTGTAGGGCGTGTAATTGGTAAAACACATCCCAATAATGCAATGATTGTTCCTCTAGTGTACGTATGCAACTACTAGACATGCAACAGGGGCCTCTTCTAAATTTTTCTCTACATGTCCCATAATTGCATCAAAATTTAGTTTCAAACTTTTCATTAAAAAAAAAAAAAGCTTCAAAGTTAACAGCTTTTATTGTCGAATGGTTGTTGCATGAGGGAACAAACCTCCAACAAACAAAAAAAAAAAAAAATAATAAAATAAAATAAAATAATGGTATTGCTTACTACACCGAAACCCAAACTTGCACCTGGTGGACCAGTTCTCTGCTTTCTCTGCCATTTAATGATTCAGTACAGTGATAACTGCATAAATGCATGGAGATGCATAAGATTCACATTAACGTGTGCATCGTGTGGGTACAGCAATTAATACTTTTGATTAAAAAAGGGAGGTGAGCCTTAACCCGAATTCTAACGAAGACTAGGACATAAAGACCATCATAAGTCACGACCACCAAGTCACGATAGTGATTGGATCTTCCGAATTTTGATTGATTGATACCTCTTTGTTAATTTAATAAAGAACTCCCTTCTTGCCGGATGGGGAAAAAGATGGGACATGGTGGGACTTGACCTAATCCGACGTGGCATGGTGGGCCCCGTGGTGTCCTTGACCGTAGGCACTTCGCGGTTCCGTCCCTTTCTCTCGTGGCTCCTTGTTCTACTAGCATCCTCTCCGCCATCTCCTCCCGCACACCACACACCTTACGGGTCATATGCTGACTTGCTTCACTGCGGGACCCGCACTGCGTGCCGGCAACTTCAGGCTTATATAGCTGTTTCCTGTTTGGTAAGAGACAGCTGAGCCGCTACCGTTGAACGGAGGCGTTTTGACCGGTCCCGGGCAGCGGGCAGGCCCCCTCCCGGGCAGCTGCAAATACCCGCACGGGCTGTCGCTCGGCTGTCTCTTGTTTGACGAGAGGACAGCATTTATTGCTTACGGGGCAACTCTCCATTGGTTTCCTTCACATGGGTCCCAACACGTCACCAACTGCAACCTTCCACGTAATCAGTGAAGGCTGTTTTGCGTTCGAGAGGCGACAGCGGAGGCTCTCCCCCTCCGCATGCCAGGTCCCTCCCACTCCAAGCCCTCGCTCAGGCTGACCAGAAAGACAACAAAAAGATATCCGCGATTTTTCTCGGAGAAGAGAGAGGAAAATTCTTGATAGTTTACGCTTTAAAGAAGAACAAAAAAAAGGGGGAGAAAAGGGAAAGAAGAGAGAGAAAGGGGAAGGAGAAGGATAAAGGGTGCTCGAATCTTCGTCGGATCGCTTTCGAATATCTAATCAGTTAGGCGTTGGTAGATTCGAGCTCCGATTCGGATCGGATCGGTGGTCTTCTGGGTGGAAATGGTGGCAGCTTGGGGAGTCTGCTGAGGGTCGGAAGGTGGTGGGGTTGTTGGGAGCGGGGATTTGGATGCATCTGGTGGAGTAGCGGCGGCTTTTGCGTGGAAGAATGGCGACCGTGGAGCGGGATGCGATTGTGCTTTGGTTTCTATGTCTGATCCTGGTGTTCCACCCCGTCGCTAGGGTTCTTGCCAACATGGAAGGTATGTTAAAATCTTTTGATCTTATGCTGTCCTGTTGCTGTGACCGATGCTTGGGTTGGTTGAAACGATGGTGAGTGGAAAAGGATCTGGACATTTTTGGTAGCTTAGGCTATGTTGGTAATTAGATTATCTAGATCTGTCTCTGTTTTATTTGAGACGTTTATGAGCTGATGGAGGTGAGAGGGTTTGAATTGAGTGGAATTCTGTGAGAAAGGTGGTTATTTGATCCATTTAGCTACAGTTGCTTTGGTCTCACAATGAATTTCTAAGCCTATAGTTCAGATAATTCTATATTTTCTTTTTCTTCGTGTTTTACTGTCCTGATTTTCCTCCGGCATAAAATTGGCGAGCTAGGACACTGGAAGTTAAGTGTTTTGACTGAACTGTTGGAAATTGGAATTCAAGACCCTGGTGCACGTTAAGGCTGGTAATTGACTTCATTAGGGAAATTGTGCTATTAGACTTGGAGAAGACTTTGGTTTGTAGGTTTTTTTGCTTCAGCAGGTGGAATTTTCTTGTGCTTTTTCTTTCTTCCGGAATGAGTTTCGTCTATGATAATTCTTACTATATATGGTAATTTTGTGCTATATGCACATTTATTGTATTTTTTACATTTTTTTCCCAGCTCATAAGGTGAAATATGATAGAATAGGATAGATTTTCGGATCTCTTTAAATGCTTCTTATTGATAAAGATGCTACTTGTTAGGTCTATTAGTTATCACATAACTTTAAATGAAATTTATCCAATTTGGACATTAGCTTTCAGGAACTTGGTGGGTGTTGTAGACCCTATGAAGTTGGAGTAGCCATACAAGAAAGGATTAGGCATGAAGTAACGGCCTCGAAGTTGCCAATTTCTTTTGGGATGTTACGTGATTGATTCATTCCTTTAATGGCTTAAGAAAATATGATGTATTGTACCCAAAAAGAAAAAAGAAAATATGATGTAAAATAACCAAAATGCATTAAGTTTAGTATGGTCCAGAATCTTCCACAACAGAAGTCTAGTTAAGCAGGATGAGCATGGTAAACATGAAAATATTAAAGTCGGTATGCTGTAAAACTACGACTGGTAGGGTGAATAATGGATCTATTTGAGGTGAAGAAATGGGAAGACCAAAAGTTACATGGATGAAGATGAAAAAAAAAAAGGAAATGGAAAATCCTACGGTGAGACAAGACGTAGTCCTTATAGAAGCGATAGTCAAAGAAGTTTTCATGAAGCTTACTCCAAATAGTTGAGATGAGGCTCAATATTGGTTAGATTTATGGCTTGCAATTTATCAATTGTTGAGTCATTCTTCAAATGGGTGTTTTTTCTTAATTATTATCACATATGTTAGTTTCAGCAGCAGATTGTCTACTAAAATAATGTATTTTTATTTATTTTTTTTATTTTTTATTACTGACCTTGTTTTTGGTTCTACTTTTTCATCAGTATATTTTACTTTTAATACATAACATTTTTTAATCAGTGCCTGATGATTATTGGTTTTTGCCCTGAATAGGTGATGCATTGCATACTTTACGGACCAACCTCAATGATCCCAATAATGTGTTGCAAAGTTGGGATCCAACTCTGGTCAATCCATGCACATGGTTCCATGTTACATGTAACAATGACAATAGTGTTATTAGAGTGTAAGTGGGTGAATCTCTATTGCACGTCTTTAAACTCTGTGTGACAGCCTTTTGATTTGCTTAGTGCTCATTGTAATTATTGTTTTCTATGTTCCCCCAGTGATCTTGGAAATGCAGCATTATCTGGTACATTGGTCCCCCAGCTTGGTCAGTTAAAAAACCTGCAATACCTGTAAGTTATGGATTGTATTGGGGGATCTCTGGGTGATTTATTGATTGTTGAGTAACACATGAAGCAGTTTAATAAGATTATATTTGCATTCTTATGTAATTCAATATAACCATGGACAGTATATTCTACACAATGATGGTAAGCTAGGCATGCTGCTACCTGTTTGTTTATTTTTATGTGGACAGTATTTTTGAATGGAAAAAAAGAATGAAAGGTATAGGTGGGGCTACAGATCTAGTTCCATTTGTCAAGAGTCAACATAGATTGTTTTCCTTCTGACTGACATGTTATCAGGGCATTTCCAATCTTGTTTCAGCTGGAAGGCATTGCTCAAATTATTAGCATGGTTGAAGTATACATCTCTTAATTCATCAAATAGCACTAGCAATCTCCATGGTCCTTTCAGACCACTGACCAAGTGATTGTGCAAGTCTTGTTTTGTGTAAAATGGTTCAAAGCTATGCTTAATGGATTTTTAAGTCGCTAACATTATTCCTTAGCAAGCATTTTGCTGGTTATATCACTACTTCATTCCGCTAAGTGAAAACTGATACACATTATGATGATATAGTAGTATGATTTTTGTGCTGTTATTGTACCATTTCTTGAATTCTTGGTAACAATATAGGACATATGAGTTTAGTGCATTAAACTAGGATCTCCTTGGTTTTTAGAACATTTGTTTCTACTGTTTTTTCATTCAATAATTTATATTTCCATGACTAGTTTGCGTTCTGTACATTACGTATGCTTATTCCCAGTTTTCAAGGCTAGTTAATTAGTTTGACATGCATAATTGGAAACGATGTATGTGAGCATGTGATACAATAGAACAGTAAGGTATCCAACTATCCATTATTCATTGACCTTTGCAAGATCAAGCAAAAGGTAGAGAAGAGGAAGAAAGTCAGGGAAAAACAAGAGGAAAACTGAAGAATCCATTTAAAGTTTTCATGGAACCCAATATAGGATAACTGAATTTTGATGGTTCTCATAATTTTGGCATCATTTCACAGACATATTAGACCACAAAAACAAATCTTTAATCAATTTTACAACATCCAATCATACGATTTAATGAGGTAACCCTACTAAGCCTGCTAATTTTTTCTAAAACCACTTAACAATAAGAAACTTTGTTCCCACTCTTGAGAATCATGATGACATAATTGAATAAATTCATTGATCTCTGTTGGAGATTGAGTCCATCCCTGGAAATAATATGCTAAAAACTGGGAGCAGAAATGATATTTATGTAGGAAAATATCAGCTCAAAGTAGCACCAAGAAAAAGGGTGGTAGAATGAGCGAGATTGTGTTTTGGGATGGGATCGATACTATAAGATCTCCGGTTCTCACTTCTAAGCTAAATAATGTTTAAAAAGTATATTGCCATGAGATAGAAATGAACATTTCATTATGAGGGTATGGCAGAAGATTATAATGGGTGGGGATCGTAAATATGGCTAGGCATATTGTTTGAAGCAACTTTATTATGCTCACTACATGAGAAGTTTTCATTTTTGTAGATTATTAAATTTTTGGGAACTAAAGATGTATTCCCATGAATGTCACCAATATACTATATCTTCAGTAGGCACCCAGTAATTCCTACCTAGTTGCCACCTCTGTGCAACTGCCAAGTTTAAGATTACAGAATTTAAAAAGTCATGCACGTGATACAATGTATATAGTTGTCTTTCTGTTCTCCAACTTTGAGTTTCCTGTATTTATCATGAGATGCTTATTACTTGCCATAAATTTCTCTTCTCAATTTTAACCATAATTCTTTAGTTTTTCGTAACATGATACTATGTATATAGTTGTCTTTCTGTCTCCAAGTTTGGTTTTCCTGTACTTTTCATAAGATTTCTATTACCTGCCATAAATTTCTCAGTTCAATTTTAACCATAATTCTTTATTTTTTAGTCAATATTTATGTTAGAACTTGAAGATCACAATCTCTTGAAAATATTCTTGTCTTACTAATTTTAGCATGAATAATTGAGCTTACAATATTTTTTCTTGACAGGGAACTGTATAGCAATAACATTAGCGGAACAATTCCTAGTGAGCTGGGGAATCTGACAGAGCTGGTGAGTTTGGATCTGTACTTAAACAATTTCACCGGGGTGATACCTGACTCACTGGGAAATCTTTCAAAACTTCGTTTCCTGTAAGAATCTTGTCCTTTATATTTCTGTTCTATGATTGTCGTTTACTTCTGCTTTTCTTTATGAAACTGTTGGCTTTAAATGCTCAGTTACTTCCTTATCATTTGATCATTTATAGAGAACTATTAATGAGTGTAAAGTTCCTAATCTGGGTGAATATTACCCTTTAATTTCTGCATATGTTCTTTGTAGATCATGATATTTCAGAAGACTAACAAGTAACAACTTAGTATACCAAATTGATATTGATGACAAAGTGCATTCCCATTTGCTTGTTTGAGATTAGCTTTTGTTTGGATTAGCCTACAAGTAATCCTACTACTGATCGAGAAAAGTAGAAATGGGTCTCTCACTGCTGCACAATATGGGCAATGATGTATGCTCCATAAGCATTGGTCCTGACATTGGATGGGTGTATAAATTCCAAATCATTTTTTCCCCCTTTGTTGTTTGTCTAGAACCATTCCACTTTAAATCTGGTTACCTATTTCTTATTTTACAATTCTGTATCAACCAATTTATTTGGGGATGCTTTTATTAGAAAAACCTTCTGTGTTGTGAGTTTGCAGTGTAGCCGGATATTACAAACTGTTTTAGCATCTTCATTGACAGTCCTATTTCCATGTGCTATGCTTTTTATAATGAGAATCTGAAAATATCCCTTGTTTTTTTTTTTCTTTTGGTGGGGATGGTGAGGTGGTGGGTTGGGGTTGCCTGTGGGATGACATATGATTGCTATGTCTTTGGGACACAAGGAAGATATTCACAGTGCCACGATAGGGTAATTGATGTTGTATGGTAAAAAAAAATGTAGGGCAGTCATGAGGACATTTGTACTTTGGAGATCTCCACAAAGGCAAGAATGTTGCTGTTGATGCATTTTTAAACTAAGAAGTTGTCTGGGAAACAGTTATGCTGTTTTTGACATCTTAAATTTCAAAATCATGTTATTATCCTATTATTTAGCTCTATTTAGATTCTAATAGATGATCCTATAGTAGCTGTTTTGGTGGTTAAAAGGTGGAAGTTCAAATATAAAGTTGAAAGATGATAGTCAGGAAAAAATTATGACCTTAAAACATTTTATTCAAATTAGAGATTTCTAGGTCCAGGATTTAGAGATTTTCTAAAAGACTATTTTACGTCCAAACGCTCAGTTATTTAAATAACGGCTTTTAATTTTAAAAACAATGGTCACATAATATTAGTTTTTTTCTAATACATCCAGATGGTTAAGGTAGCATAGGAGTTATAACAATGGATAACTAAGCTGTGGGTAAGCATATAAGGTGAAAAAGGAAGCAAAATTAAAGCCAGCTTTTCCTGAAGTTGTATCAAAGGATTTGAAAGGTTTGTGTTAAGAGAAGAGATGGCTCTTCATATTCATAATTAATGTGTCTGATAAAAGGGGAAAAAATAAGTAGTTTGGGAGAAGCATAACTATTATGTTTATAATCATAAATAAAGTTAAACTAGTTTCTCTATGTAGTATAAAAGTTTGTTCTTTATTAAAATTTATGCTTTCCTTCTGTAAATGATATCTTTTTATGAATCAAAAATAAGAAATATTAAAAGTTTAATGATAAAATGACAAATAGTCATGGAGTTTGCAGACCAATTATTTATTTATTGTTCTTTAAATATATGTGTTGAACATCCACGTTTATAATTTCTTGATTCTTGAATTTTTTTGGAAGGATAGCCGGCTTAACAACAATAGTCTGTCGAGTCATATTCCTCAATCATTAACCAAGATCAGTACCCTCCAAGTTCTGTAAGTCACTGTCCTTTATATCATGCAATAGTCTATTGCAAAATTGTTCTTTCTTAATTATATGAACTAGAAAGAACAATCAGTTAATGATAAACATGCAGGGATCTGTCAAACAACAATCTATCTGGAGAGGTTCCATCAACTGGCTCTTTTTCACTATTCACCCCCATCAGGTTTCTTGCTGATAAATCTTGTCAACTAATTGGAGTTTCTGTGGCCTTAGCTGGATTACTCTAATACTCACCATGGAGACTTTATCTTGCAGTTTTAATAACAATCCTCTATTATGTGGCCCGGGTACAACAAAGCCTTGTCCGGGTTCTCCTCCATTTTCTCCACCTCCTCCATATAATCCAACACCAGTCTCATCACCAGGTAAAACTTTGATTATTCTGTTTATGATGTGAAACTCTTGCATGAAAGATCTGGTCAACTTTTGTTTTGTTTTTAATGGTGATGCTTCAAAAGACGGTAATCCACTTTATTATAATCCTAATGCCTTGTTCAGCAGAAATTGGCCTACAAAATTATTTCATTTATAAAGATATCTTGGTGGGAGACGCCCAAGTAAGATGTAAGGTATCTCTGCCAATGGGTAACCGAAACCTCTCCTATGACTTGGCCAAAGTGTTAGGGAGTTTACATTTGGTTTTGGTTTGAAGTGGCAGTCTTTTAGTTTTGATTATTACAATGACATATTGAGTGCTCAAAGTAAACTATTGGGGCTGTCATGTTCTTTTCCTTTAAGTTTTGACGTAATTCATCTAAGGAAGCCCCTTTGAGTTACATGCATTACACTGCTTTATGATATGCATATTTGTGACATGGGACTGGCTAAATCATAGACAACTGTGAGTTGACTTATTCTTACATCTGCTTCTGTCATCTCAATAGGAAATAGTGCCTCTAGCACTGGTGCAATTGCTGGGGGAGTTGCTGCAGGTGCTGCTTTGCTGTTTGCTGCACCTGCAATTGGGTTTGCATGGTGGCGTCGTCGTAAACCACAAGAACATTTCTTTGATGTACCTGGTTGGTACCATGATGGATGTTAATAGATCATACACAAAAATATTATATAATTTTCTTCTTCTTCTTTTTTTTTTTCCTCAGCTGAGGAGGATCCTGAGGTTCATCTGGGCCAGCTTAAAAGGTTTTCTTTGCGAGAACTGCAAGTTGCAACTGATGGTTTTAGCAATAAGAATATTCTTGGCAGAGGAGGGTTTGGAAAGGTCTATAAAGGACGGCTTGCGGATGGTTCGTTGGTTGCAGTAAAAAGACTAAAAGAAGAGCGCACACCAGGTGGGGAACTTCAGTTTCAGACAGAAGTTGAGATGATTAGTATGGCTGTACATAGAAACTTGCTCCGTCTTCGTGGGTTTTGCATGACGCCCACAGAGCGGTTGCTTGTCTATCCCTATATGGCTAATGGCAGTGTTGCATCATGCTTGAGAGGTACTCTATTATCCTTCTATTACTTGCCTATTTTTATGCCATGAGTGCCTTTTGGACTTCCTGCCCTCAGTTCCTTTTCTCAGTTACTGGTGAGGGCAACAAGAATTTAAGGAACTCTCCCTATTTCACTTTTAGAGGGTGAGCCTTGGCCGAATGTTAAGGTTGCTCAATTGTGACCTGTCGCAGGTTCAAAACATAGAAACATCATCACTGCATGGGGTGAAGCTGCATATATCTGACCCTCCTTAAATCCTACAGCAACTGGAGCCTTCTGGACCGGGCCACCCTTTGTTTTCCCTTATTTCACTTTTATTTAAATGCTTTAGAGACTATTTTCTACTTATTTGTGCACAGACATGCATTCACAAAGCAATAAACATGAGAGCATTGTCCCATACACCCCACAAATGCAAACTTGCACCTATACACATCTACACTTCTGTATTCAGGTATTATTTTTTAGGATATTTGGTGTTTTTGGTCATCTGAAGTGTCCTAAAAGTCTCCTACTGGTAATTTGCAGAGCGGCCTCCATCTGAGCCACCACTTTCTTGGGCAGCTCGAAGAAGAATTGCACTAGGGTCTGCAAGAGGACTGTCTTATTTGCATGATCATTGTGATCCAAAGATTATTCATCGTGATGTCAAAGCTGCAAATATTTTGTTGGATGAAGAGTATGAGGCAGTTGTAGGAGACTTCGGCTTGGCCAAACTTATGGACTACAAGGATACACATGTAACAACTGCAGTCCGTGGAACAATTGGGCACATTGCTCCAGAGTATCTATCCACTGGAAAGTCTTCGGAGAAGACTGATGTTTTTGGCTATGGAATCATGCTTCTCGAGCTCATTACAGGGCAAAGGGCATTTGATCTTGCTCGCCTTGCAAATGATGATGATGTGATGTTGCTTGACTGGGTAGGCACTCTTCTTGCATCTCATATGGTAGCTTCTTGAATTCTTTTCTGGTTTTATTTGGCTGAGTTCCTTTTTTTTTTTTTTTTTTGATAAAGCGAAGCGTTCAAATTGATGATCAATTTGGATGAGTTCCTTCAAAGAATAGGTTTTACATAAAAGTTAGAGCAATTATCGGTAACTATATCAAATTGGTGATCAATTTTGATTTCGCACACATTTTTTCTACACTGTTAGGCGTTAGCATGTGACCTTTGAGATTTGGGAGTTCATATAGAAACTTTTTAAAGCATGTTTATTTTGATTCTCAAGTGAGTGCTGGTAAATATTATGTCGCCTGTTTCTCATTTAATTATTGTTTGAAATTTAGTGGAGCAATGCCAGAGTATTGTGGGGAAAAAAGAATCAAATTTTAACTGACCAGGTGCCCAGTGCATGGGGGAGCCTCCTCTTTTTTTATTTTTTATTTTTTATTTTTTGATTGTAAAAGGTAAGATGTGAAATCAATGCTTAAATGTCTAAGTTCATATATTTTTACTTTGGATTGCCACCATAAAATTTCTCGCAAAAACATGGTCAGTGTCCATGGGATCTGAGATTTGCAGAAATATCTTTATGAATAAATAGATGATCTACGGTAGACTCAAAAGTTGAGCTCAGGTGAGGCAATGAAGCTATGGATGCTGAGAATGGACTCCGCACCTCCATGATAGAACCATCTGAAAGAACTTAATGAATTATTCACGTTTTATATTGTGGAAGACCAGAAGGGGAAATAAGCATTAATCATACTTCATCTTTATGAAATGCAGTTGGTGGTCAACTTGATTTTCGTGTAATTTATGTTCTGCTTGCAGGTAAAAGGACTCCTGAAAGAGAGAAGGCTGGAGATGTTGGTTGACCCTGATCTACAGAACAATTATGTAGAAGCTGAGGTGGAGTCGCTCATACAGGTTGCCCTTCTCTGCACGCAGGGATCCCCAATGGACCGGCCAAAAATGTCAGAAGTGGTGAGAATGCTCGAAGGCGATGGCCTTGCCGAGAGATGGGAGGAATGGCAGAAAGTCGAGGTGGTACGTCAGGATGTGGAGATGGCCCCACATCGCAACTCCGAATGGATCATTGACTCTACAGACAACCTAAATGCGGTTGAATTGTCAGGTCCAAGGTGACCATCAAAATGAATTCAAAAGATATTATTTACAGCTTCTTGGCCCCCTTGTGTCTTCCATAAGCCCATCCTGTATCCAAGTGAAATTCATATATTTGTGCGTATGAATCTCGGGCCATTGTATTATTTGCAGCAATTTGTTGATTGTGAAATGCTCTCTTTTTCCTTTGTGATGCTGCGTTGCTAGCAACCTTCTTGCGGGTAGCAAATTGCAGACTTTTAATTAACAAAGCTCGTTGGTGATGCACGGTGAGAGCATTTTGTACTCTGATGGTTAATGTATGATAATATATATTGACGGCAAGGGAGATACTTTGTGCACTGTGGGTGGTATAGAAAATCTGACGTGAAGCGTAACATTTTATATGATTGGTTTACATAGCTATCATTTTTTAATATACTGTTATAGCCCAAAACCCAAGCTCATTAAAAAAAAAAACAAAACAGAGAAAAAATTGGGAAGAAGATTTTCGATAGGAGTCTTCTTCTCCGGCGAGATCCGGACAAATTGGGAGTTTTAGGACCTCTCGAAGTCCTAGAGCCCTCTATAAGAAGTCTCCCCCTTTTTCTAGAAATCCAACATCGGCCTCCTTCTTCTCTCTTTCTTCCTGTTTTTTTCGATCGGAGCCGCAGACATCGTTTTGATTCTCACTGTGATTGTCCGTTGGTGGGGTCATCGGAGGTCGAGGTGAGTTTTCCTCTCTTCCTTCCCCTTCCTCCCGTGTCCTTGTGCGCGGCTGCCGGCGACGAGAGTCGTCGATTTTCAGTCGGAAAAAGGGATCTCTGTTTTGGTCTCTTTTTTTCGTAAATTTTTCGGCGTCGGCGATCGATGCGATCGATCGTCGGCCATGCTCCTCTGTGATCGGGGGAGTGGCCCCCCCTTTGTCGCCGGCCTCCGCCGCGGCGGTCGTGGTCTGAACGGTCTGGCACAAGGAGGGGACCGTCGGTCCCCTGTTCGGCCTGGAAGGAGTCCGAAGAAAAAGAAGAAAAAAAAAAGAAAAGAAAAAGAAGAAAAAAGAGAAAAAGAAAAGAAAAGAAAAGAGAAAGAAGAAAAAAAAAGAGAAAAAGAAAAGAAAAGAGAGAAGAAAAAGAGAAAAAGAAAAGAAAAGAAAAGAAAAGAAAATAATAATAACAAAATATATATATATATATATACTTATATATATATAAATAAATGAATAAATAAATAATAAATAAATAATAATAATAAAATGATGAGAGAGAGAGTTTCTCTCTCTTTTCTCTCTTCTTTCAGTCTGAACCCTGACTTTCTCTCTCTGGAATTGGATTTTCTCTCTCTACTTTCTCTCTCTAAAATTTTCTCTCTCTAGGTTGTTTTTTTTCTCTTGATGGATTTCTCTCTCTCTAAAGTTATTCCTCTAGAATTAGCGTAGTGGAAGGCTTCATCTGATGATTTTGATCGAGTTTAGAGAAGAGTCTAATTTTAAGTGAGGTTTTGATTTAGGATTTGTTTAGATTGAATTTTGAATTAAAATTAATGTAAAAATATAATTTTGGATAATAGGCACGGAAGAATCTCCTAGAAGTTAGTCGATCTGTTCATTCAGTGCTCCGTGAAAGGTAAGTAATGAATCATCTTCTCAAGATATTCTATATTTATTCTGAAAATAAATAATTATTCTCTGAAATTATGCATGATTTATGAAATTATGTTTTGAAAGAAAAGTGCTTTTGAAATATTATGGTACGTCGATTTATGCACATGTTCAGTGAAAAATTATGATATATTATGATACAAAGTATTTTGATACAGATCGAATTTATGCTCTCCGCCTAACTATGTTTCAGTGGGCCCCGTCAATGGGGATTATACGTTGGTACTCAGTGAACCCTGTCAGTGGAGGTTATGCGCTGGTGTTTGTGGACCCTGCCAGTGGGGTTGTGCGCTGGTATTCTGTGGACCCCGCCAATGGGGGTTGAACGTTGGTCATAGTCAAGGCTATTGAGTTACGAGTGTTTTTAAATCGAATCGGATTTATGATTATATTATATATGAATATTTGAAAATATTTGATTTGTATTAAATCAGCATGAAATATACTCTTATGTTTATTTGCAATATTATTCTTAAAAATTATATAATATCTGAATTATCTAGTTGAGATATTTGTTACTTACTGGGCTGTCTAGCTCATTACCTTTCTTTCTATTTTTCAGATTCAGATAATTAATTTCGAGCGTGGGAAGAAATATTGGGACAGAGCTTTTAGAGGCGAGATTTAGCATTGTCAACTTCATTGAACTTAGATCTATTGTTTTATTTTTAGTAAAATTTTATCGGATGTAAGATATTTATTTAATTACTTGAATTAAAGTTGAATAATAATTATTTGAATTTATTCCGCTGTGATGCATTGATATCGTGATGAGATGCCTTGCATGCTTATGGAGAGAGTTCTTCATAAGTATGCGGCGGTTGCCATGATTTTCGATTCACAATCTCGGATCGGGGGCGTGATAATTAATATGGTATCAGAGCATAAGTGGATAAATTATGACACATAGAATTTGACATAGTATGAGTGTAGGTGGGTAAACATTAGGAATATTGGGACGTTAAAGTATGAGCATCATAATAAATCTATCCTAACAAATAGATAAATGAATCTAATAAGGTTTTACTGCTACAAGGTTACCATGCCTCCCCGTAGAATGACAAGAACTACTCAAGGAATTGCAAGAGAGACATCACAACCACGGGATGGTAGCACTCCCCATCTGATCAGTGGCACCCCTCAGGAGGAGGGAGTCGTAGATCCTAATGGGAGTACTTCGAGAGCACGTCAAGAACCAGATATGGCTTAGTTAATGCAGACCCTATCAGAATGGTACAAGCACAACAACAAATACAGCAGCAAATGCTTGAACAACAGCAGATACAACGAGATACACAACAACATCAGCATCCACCACCACAACATGGAGAGCAACCAGTACAACGAAACAACATTTCAGAATTTAAAAAGCTTGCTCCTCCAGCTTTCAAGGGGACTATTGAACCTTTGGAGGATGATAACTGGATAATGGAGATGGAGAAGGCCTTCGCTGTCCAAGAGTGTCTTGATGAAGAAAAGATTCGATATGCAGCTTATTTACTACAAGGAGAAGCATACAACTGGTGTCAGCGACTACAGTGCAAGCATGAACAAGACGGAGAAATACTTACCTGGGAAAGATTTCGGGTTGCATTCTACGATCAATATTTTTCTCGGAGTATAAGGATCCAGAAAGAGCAAGAGTTTATTTATTTGAAGCAAAAGGGTATGAGTGTGACTGAATATGAAGCAAAATTTACAGAGTTAGCAAAATTTGCTCCGAGATTAGTGGATGGTGAGCAAGAACGTGTTCACAAGTTTGAGATGGGACTGAGAACTGAGATTTAAAAACAAGTGGTTCCATATGAATTGACAACTTATGCAAATGTGATAAACAAAGCACTGATAATTGAAAGAGAAATCAATGAAGAACGTATGGAAAGGGAAAGAAAGCAAAGAAAGAGAGCAAAATCAAATGATACACAAGGGCAGAATAATAAAAACATCAAAAGATCAGCTAAGGGAGCAGTAGACAATAAGACTCAACAGATTGATGGTGAGCCGTGCTCCAGATGTGGCAAAAATCATGCAGACAAGGATTGCTATTGGAATACAGGTGCTTGTTTCAAATGTGGTCAGATGGATCATAAAATTGCTAGCTGCCAGCTAAATACTGAAAATCAAGTTGGCCAAAGAACTCATGAAGGACAACATAAGGGTGGTGGACAGATTTTTAAAACCCAGGAAAGAGTTTATGCGCTTACTCAACAGAATGCACAGGCTTCCAATACACTGGTGACAGGTATGAAAAATTTCGAGGACGAAATTTCTTTTTAGGGGTGAAGAATGTTATAGCCCAAAACCCAAGCACATTAAAAAAAAAAACAAAACAGAGAAAAAATCGGGAAGAAGACTCCCGATAGGAGTCTTCTTCTCCGGCGAGACCCGGACAAATTGGGAGTCCTAGGACCTCTCGAAGTCCTAGGGCCCTCTATAAGAAGCCCCCCCTTTTCCTAGAAACCCAACATCGGCCCCCTTCTTCTCTCTTTCTCCCTGTTTTTTTCGATCGGAGCTGCAGACATCATTTTGATTCTCGCCGTGATTGCCCGCCGGTGGGGTCACCAGAGGCCGATGTGAGTCTTCCTCTCTTCCTTCCCCTTCCTCTCGTGCCCTTGTGTGCGGCTGCCGGCGACGAGAGTCATCGATTTTCAGTCGAAAAAAGGGACCTCTGTTTTGGTCTCTTTTTCCCATGAATTTTCCGACGCCGACGATCGCAATCGATCGCCGGCCATGCTCCTCCATGACCGGGGGAGTGGCCCCCCCTCTGCCGTCGGCCTCCGCCGCGGCGGCCGTGGCCTGAACGGCCCGGCACAAGGAGGGGACCGCCGGTCCCCTGTTCGGCCTGGAAGGAGCCCGAAGAAAAAGAAGAAAAAAAAAAAGAAAAGAAAAGAAAAAGAAGAAAAAAGAGAAAAAGAAAAGAGAAAGAAGAAAAAAAAAGAGAAAAAGAAAAGAAAAGAGAGAAGAAAAAGAGAAAAAGAAAAGAAAAGTAAAGAAAAAAATAATAATAATAACAAAAAAAAATATATATATATACTTATATGTATATATATAAATAAATGAATAAATAAATAAATAAATAATAATAATAATAAAATGATGAGAGAGAGAGTTTCTCTCTCTTTTCTCTCTTCTTTCAGTCTGAACCCTGACTTTCTCTCTCTGAAATTAGATTTTCTCTCTCTACTTTCTCTCTCTAGAATTTTCTCTCTCTAGGTTGTTTCTCTCTCTTGATGGATTTTTCTCTCTCTAAAGTTATTCCTCTAGGATTAGCGTAGTGGAAGGCTTCATCTGATGATTTTGATCGAGTTTAGAGAAGAGTCTAATTTTAAGTGAGGTTTTGATTTCGGATTTGTTTAGATTGAATTTTGAATTAAAATTAATA
This sequence comes from Elaeis guineensis, assembly GCF_000442705.2. NCBI lineage: Eukaryota > Viridiplantae > Streptophyta > Magnoliopsida > Arecales > Arecaceae > Elaeis > Elaeis guineensis. The sequence goes on from NC_026007.2 coordinate 67,631,595, forward strand.
TAAAAATATAATTTTGGATAATAGGCACGGAAGAATCTCCTAGAAGTTAGTCGATCTGTTCATTCAGTGCTCCGTGAAAGGTAAGTAATGAATCATCTTCTCGAGATATTCTATATTTATTCTGAAAATAAATAATTATTCTCTGAAATTATGCATGATTTATGAAATTATGTTTTGAAAGAAAAGTGCTTTTGAAATATTATAGTACGTCGATTTATGCACATATTCAGTGAAAAATTATGATATATTATGATACAAAGTGTTTTGATACAGATCGGATTTATGCTCTCAGCCTAACTATGTTTCAGTGGGCCCCGCCAATAGGGATTATACGTTGGTACTCAGTGGATCCTGCCAGTGGGGGTTGTGCGCTGGTGTTTATGGACCCTGCCAGTGGGAGTTGTGCGCTGGTATTCTGTGGACCCTGCCAATGGGGGTTAAACGTTGGTCATAGTCAAGGCTATTGAGTTACGAGTGTTTTTAAATCGAATCGGATTTATGATTATATTATATGTGAATATTTGAAAATATTTGATTTGTATTAAATCAGCATGAAATATACTCTTATGTTTATTTGCAATATTATTCTTGAAAATTATATAATATCTGAATTATCTAGTTGAGATATTTGTTACTTACTGGGCTGTCTAGCTCATTACCTTTCTTTCTATTTTTCAGATTCAGATAATTAATTTCGAGCGTGGGAAGAAATATTGGGACAGAGCTTTTAGAGGCGAGATTTAGCATTGTCAACTTCATTGAACTTAGATCTATTGTTTTATTTTTAGTAAAATTTTATCGGATGTAAGATATTTATTTAATTACTTGAATTAAAGTTGAATAATAATTATTTGAATTTATTCCGCTGTGATGTATTGATATCGTGATGAGATGCCTTGCATGCTTATGGAGAGAGTTCTTCATAAGTATGCGGCGGTTGCCATGATCCTCGATTCACAATCTCGGGTCGGGGGCGTGACATATACATTTTAATATATATTTAATACTTACAGTTTTATTTTTTTATTGAAAAATTTTAAATGATAAAAATATTTTTATTTTTTAAAAAAAATTATGATATCTTATGTCCATAATTTTGATGTAGGATGTCATAATTTTTTTCAAAATACAGAGATATTTTGGTCATTCAAAATTTTTAAATAAAAAAAAACTGCAGGTATTAAATATGCATTGGAAAGTGGTTGGATAAAAATATATTTTCTATATTATGACATTCTGTGTCATATTATGATATCCATCATGCAGGAAGTCATAATTTGATGTAGGATGTCATAATATGTCACAGGATATCATAATTTTTTGGATCATACTATGACATTCTGTGTGTAGGAAGTTATAACATATCACAGGATGTCATAATTTTTTTTAAAAAGTAAAGATATTTTTGTCATATAAAATTTTTAAATCAAAAAATAAAATTACAGGCATTAAATATACATTGGAAAGTGATGGCTATGTAAATTAATTACATAAAATGGTGCGCTATATGTTGGATTTTCTATATTGTTCATGATGCATAAAGAATTTCTCATATTGACAAGCAACAAATTTGTCAGTAAGGTGTAAGTACCCAGCACTTTTGGTCTTTTGTGATGAATATTGGTAGTCAATGTTTTACAAGGGGAAAATTTTTTGTGCACTGTGGGTGGTATAGAAAATTCGATATGAAATACATCGCTTTATGTGATTGGTCCATATAGCCATCGCTTTTTAATGCGTATTTAATACATGTAATTTTATTTTTTTTATTTGAAAATTTTGAATGATGAAAATATTTCTGCTTTTTGAAAAAAATTATGACATCTTATGGCATATTATGATATCTTGCGTTAAATTATAATTTTCTGCATGCGGGATGTCATGATATGGTCAAAAAAATTATGACATCCTCTATATTATGACATTCTGTGTCAAATTATGACTTACTGCAGCAAAATGTTATAAGATGGTCCAAAATGTCATAATATAGATGGAGCATTTTTGTCAAACCACTTTTCAATATATATTTAATATCTGTAATTTCATTTTTTGATTTGAAAATTTTGAATGATGAAAATACCCATGCTCTTTAAAAAAAATTATGATATTTTGTGACATATTACAACATCCTGCATCAAAATTATGACTTCATGTACGCTGGATATCATAATATGGACATGAAATATCATAATTTGTTAAAATTATGACTTTCTACATGCAGGATGTCATAATATAGATATGAGATGTCATAAACTTTTTCAAAGTACAGAAATATTTTTGTCATTCAAAATTTTCAAACAAAAAGTGAATTGCAAGCATTAAATATATATTGGAAAGCGATGGTTATATGAACTAATCACATAAAATGGTGTGCTCTATGTCGAATTTTCTATACCACCAATGGTGCACAAAGAATTTCTCTATTTTACAATAGCTGTTCTTGGGTTAGGTTGCGCATCCTAGAAACCTCTTCGCTTTATGCAGTTATTCGTATTTGAGATGTACGCTTGCATAACACAATTTGGTTGTCAGCTTACAGTCTATTGGGCTGGAGAACAAGAGCTAATTCACTGTAGCCATCAGTTTTTTCCATTTTTATTGTTTCTCCCAATGAAATGATATTTCTTTTTCATAATCCAAGTTTTTCACTCTCTAAAAAACAATATTTTTTATTTAATAAAGAATAATTTGGAAAATAATATTATTATTTCTCCATTATTTCTTATTACGTTGTGTCATGGTGTCGTTATAGCCGTTATGAAAGTTATCATTTTAATGCTAAAAGTTTGAAGTCGCATATTGTAGTCCAAATGCTAAAATTTTGAAGTCACACATTGTAGTACAGATACCGACAGTTATAGCCATTTTAACTATCAAATAATGGTTCAGCACGGGGTCCATTATCATGGTAAATCTCATCATTGAGAGCCAAACGAGAGCCAAACGAGATCAAGCAGAGCATTTATAATACAATAGTCAAAAACCGTTCAAAAGATACATCAACCGGACTTACTATTAAAAACAAACACCACTTTTATTCACTATACATAAAGATCGCCTGCAAAGACAGGTCTGATAATCCTATGCAATCGACTTGAAGAACCAATTCGCCTTGTAGCTTGTAGGGAAGAGAGGCTGTCCCTAGAAACACTTGTTGCTCAGCTTGCATGAGCTAAACTGGCTACTCCTGATATCACACTCAGAACTCATAAGCAGAACTCGAATGATCTATTTAACTATGAATACTTGATTTTTTGATCTGAATCCTGTGAGGTGAACAGGTTGGGGTACGAAAAGTATGGATCATCCTCCAAAGAGGTGGACCGCTGAGGCACAGGAGCACACTGATGCTCGGGCATTTGTTCCTTTGAAAGAGATGACTCATCTTCCATCCCAGGCACTTCATGAGAAGAAAAAGATGGTCCACTCAATCCCCACTTTGACTCAAAAATGTCATTCATATGATCAAAAGAATCTTGATGATCAAATATTGATTTCCCAGTCAGGTCCTGTTGATGAGTACCTTCCTCCTTGAATTCATTTTCCAAACTCCGGCTGTTCCTTTTTGTTACAAGATCTGTGATTCTAACATGTGCAAGGTTTGCGGCAGCACGTGCAGCTGCTGCAGCTCGTTCAGCAGTTTCAGCAGCAGCCTGAGCAGCAGCCAATACATCCTGCAAGTCTACATTGCCCTCGCTGTTACTCTGGGGAATGGAGGAAGCTGGCTCACTTTTCTTTGCAGATAATGGAGCAGAAGAAAATGAGGACAACGGAGCTCTATCACTTTGCCTCTCTGATACTGTAACAGATGAAAATACTGGGGGAGAGGATGCAGGCTCAGTTTGCTTAGCAGACACTTGATCAGAAGAAAATGATGGACAAGAAACAAATGGGATGAACTGTTTGCCTTCCCTTGAAGCAACTGAAACATCGGGCTGGGTGTAGGGGGAAGCAACTGATACCTCAGGTTTCTTTTCTCCAGGCTCCACTTGAGGAACATGTGACATCTCACTAGAAGTATATTTGTTGAGTTGATCAAGTTCAAAGTCATGTGGTGGAGAGGATGGTACAGGTGGAACCATTTCTGGAGCCGAGGGAATATCAGATGTTGAACGGACAGAAACTTTTGGAACTTCAGGAAGATCCAATGAATCAAAGCCTGCATCCAAATCTGATTCTTCACGAGATTCTTCTACATGGTTGGAAGACAATGCTTCATTGTGTTTCTCTTTTGGAAGAGGCAATGTAGACCCATTGGTAAAGTGGTTTGGTCCATTCTGATGAAAAGACAAAATCTTTGTATCAGATAGAGAAGAAATATGATAATAACAGAACAAAAGCGCTTCAACTCACCAACAAATCCTCATGTGGTTTAAGAAACTCGGTTTCAGAGGCAGATGGATCCCAATCTAACTCATGCTCTTCAGCAATTTCCTTCAGCAACTTCAATTTTGCTTCCACTGAAGGAGCTCGAACCGACAACAGTTCAATTATCTGTTGGAGTAACTTGTTAGGAAAAATACTGCAACAAATCAAAAAGGATAAATGGAAATTTGATTACTGGCACTTAAGTTCATGTGACCTGGCGGTTGACTCCACAATCAGGCATGAGCCCGGTGGCAGCTGCAACAAATTCCTTGCCATATTTGGCTGCAAACAACATCTGAACTTGCTGCAACTCAGGTAAATCTGCACATCTTGGTGCAGCAAAACAAATGCTGGAAATTGCTTCTTTAAGGTCAAGAGGACATTCCCTGAACAATTCTGCGGCAGGTTAGACGAGAAGCTCTATATTGAATATGAATATAAAACTCAAACCACAAAAAAAAAAAAAAAAGGAGGAGCAAACTCTATAAATAATTGAAAGAAATATTCAGCAGATATGTTAATAGTATCTTTGTATTAACTAGATGGGATCATCCAGAAAAGAATTCTGCCTCTCAACTTAAAAAGAATTAAGTAAGAACTTTAAATAAAAGCAACTTTGTATTTGTCCAGCAGATTAGTTTGAGGTATATAATACATACAACCTAACTCTGAGTGACAAGGAAACATGTAAAATTACCACATGGTTCTTCCTTTTCGTTTTCTTTTTTCTTTCCGTTTATTTTCCTCTTTATTATTATTATTTTTTTTGGGTGCTGGGGTGCATCTTTACCAGCATTGATACTTAAAACCCCGGTTTAAAGATTTGATGGTGCCCATGAAGATCCACCAACCATGTTTGGGAACAAGTAAACAAAATGCTTTCCTTGAAAACAAAATGCTTTCCTTGAAAATGTACCAACCATGTACTGGAACAAGCAAGACTTTCCTCTTTTAACACCAAAGGAAGCAAGGTTTCTCAGGGCACATTAATATCAATCACAATTTGCAAAATTTTCAAAGTGAAAGATTATGCTGATATTATGTCAAACATGCAAAATTTTTGGTAACAGGATATAACACATCAGATAGAAATGCAAAAGACGCTAAACCAAATTTAAAGTTCCAAGGAACCCTATTTGTTGGTCACTAAAGCAAATAAAGTTACTTTTCATCAAATTTTATAATATTTCATACTTCTCCGATTTCATAAAATGAACATATCAATATGATTGTCAGTTAAATGTTCCATGTGTTAGACCTGAAAAAAACTGTATGGATGGGTATAGTAGAGGTGCTGCTATCTATCTATCTTGTTATAGGTAAGCAACATCAGCATTTTTTTTGGAACCCTATTTGTTGGTCATCAAAGCAAATAAAGTTTTTTTCTTTCAAGTTTTATAATGTTTCATACTTCTTCAATTTCACAGGATGATCACTTCGATATGAATGTCAGTTATATCAGACAGAGCCTGGCAATGTTCAATATGTTAGACTTGAGAAAATCTGTATGGAAGGGTAATAGAAGAAGTGCGGCTGATAAGGACACTAGGCGAGCAGCTGATAAGGAGTGTCAGAGGATTTGGATTGATTTGGACTCCCTAACGTAAGACTTGCTCTACTCTCAAGATCCAAAAGTCCGCAGCCAAGGAAAGCTTCTTCCTCATAAGATCACCAAGGTACTTGCTAGTTTTGAACATTTTCAAATCTCTCATACTTGGAGAGAAGCAAACCAACTAGCTGGTTTTATGTCAAGCTTTGACTGTGGTTGGTGGTAGACATATCTTCACATTTTCCCTTCCATTTTGTAAAGTTAATTGAAGAGGATAGATCCAGTTCTAATGGATGTGCAAATTGTTTATATATATATATATGGAAACCAACAAAATAATATAATCACATTAAATTATCCCTTACGATTGATTCTAATGGAAACATCATTATAATAATAACACCCACTAATCCTGCATATCCAAAAACAAGTAACACATTTAGACCTTCATTTTCAGTAACACAGAATTCCACAAACATAATCACTGAACACCAATCATAAGTAATCAGATTAAAGGACTACATAAAAAGGTTCTGGGGGTATACATATCCAATTACAGACGTAGTTTTGTCTTTGAGGATATGTTTGGTAGCTTGGGAAAGATCTTGAAAAATATAAAATTTGGAAACTTTGAAGCTTCTAGCTGTTTAGATGGTAGGAAAACTAAAGTAATACAAAAATAGATTCCCAAATCTTGTTAGGCTTTTCCATTTCCTTGGAAAATATTTACCTTTTTCTTTTCCTTTTGCATGGTTTTCCGAGCAACCAAGCATACCCTTAATAAATGACATAAATCATGCAAAATGCTAGTTTACCTCCCAACTAAGCAACCTTGAACCATAAATGAAACATTTTGGGATCAAACCATGATGACAAAATTGGATATGTATCTGAGGCTTATCATTATCTAAAAAATATGACTTCCTTGGTAAGCATGGCATATCAGTGCATGATAACATATTCCTACTGCCTATTATTCATTTTCAATTTTATATTATTTCCATCAAAGCTACACATCTCAAACTCCAAAAGTATCGAATGCGACTCTTCAAGGAACCACCCCCAAAAAAATTGACAGAATTTAATACCTGCTACCTATCCTATTTGTTAAATAGGACACAAGATTTTGAATTCCAACTCTCAAATAATGAAACTTGTTTAGTAATTTAGCAAGAATTCATTAAGTTGAAAAAGATGTTAACAAGAAAACTATAACCACCTAGGACCTCATCCAAAAAAGTTAGTCGGAAGGTATTATTTGAATTTCTTGGTCCTGTATAAGTGCATAAGATCTTTTAAACGAATAATCGATGTGGGACAAAATACACGCCTATACAAGTTCTCACATATTCCCTCCCATTTAAGCCCTGATATCCTCACTAAGCTAAGGGTTCAAATTCATATATCCATTCGCAAACACCACCATCGGCTCATGGTCAGCCAATGAAACCATGCTGCAATATCCCCTAGTCCATATAAGTTATGAGCCGGGTCTGCTATGATATCATTTATAACAACTCAAGACCTTATCCAAAAAGACTAGTCGACCAATATTATTTGGATGTCTTGATCCCATATAAATACCCAAGACCTTCCCAGCAAATAATCAACGTGGAACTAAAAATATGCTAGGACGGGTGCTCACAAAAACATTTGCCAACAAAACCAATTATAATTCCTCGCAATAAACAGAGTTAAATGATGACACAAACATAATTATACAATAAAAGAATAAGAACATACACACATACATGCATGCATGATGGACAAAAAAAAAAAATTATAACCAACTAACCAACCTCTGCGTCTCAATTATGGGAAGGCGGACAGCAATTAGCTCACAGAACAACTCGATGATCTCCTGCGCTGCCAACATGTTCTCCTCCCGAACAATATGCTCCACCTGTGACCAATACCAAGTAATCAATCATCAAAATATATGGGCAACAAACAAACACCTCCTTCTAGTTTGCTCCATTTATTGGCTAGACCCCGTAGCGTAGTAACACTACACAAACCATTAGAAGAGAAAAGATAAGTTTGTTTTCACTAATAAATTAAACCAAAAAAAAAAAAAAAAAAGATACCCGAATCCGGGCAGTGGCTTCCTGCCCATTCTCAAGAAGCTTTGCAATGTCTCTTCGCATCTGCTTCAATTGAATCTCCCTCCGATTCCGTAGCAACTTTATTCTCGGAATCGTCAGCTTCAGCAGTGTTTTGCTGATCACATACAAAATTAAAATAATAATGATAATAATAAAGAATCAATTCCCTCATTATAAGAAAGACTTATAACTTCATCCAAATAAAGCTTTGCAGCAAACCATTTAAACACCGACCAAACAAAACAACGATGATATCAAAAGCATCAAAATTCCCTAAAATCTTAATGTTTATATTATAAAAAAACCAGAGTTTCATCAAATTACGAACTTGATGCCATCATTTGAAAACCCTTGAATCAAAAACACCAATACATCAGAGACACTAAAGAAGCCTCCCCTTTTTTAGCATCCAAAAAGCCGAATTTTTTTCAAAAAAAAAAAAAAAAGAACTGAAACACCCACAAGAAAAATTGGAAATATAAGAAGTGAAAAGCGACCCCAAAATCCAAAATTCCCATCATCAACCAAAAACAAAAGGCGAACCTGATACAATACAAGATAATTACATACAACTGAAACAAAGAAATCAAATAATTTTAACATACCATTTGGCTCCTTTGAAACCCTTATTGAAGAAGGCATCAAGCATCGACATCGCGAATCAAATTTCTATCGATCAAGCCTTCCTAACTTCTTCCGGATGGAGATTATCGACAAAGAGTAGATCTTTTAGAATTTTTTTTTTCCGAGATCTAACCAAATGAGAGAGAGAAGGAAAGAAAGAGAGAGAGCGACAGAAAGAGAGAGCCTTTTTGTCGTTGCTGTGGAACCTTAGCGAGGAGAGTAAGAGGGGTTGGTAATTGCTTGTCGCATAGAGGTAGTGATACGGACTTATTTATCAGCTGTTCGTTTTGTTACTCTAGCGATCATGTCTACCCATTTACGGCGTTCGGGCCAGCAGGTAATTCGAGGAACCGCGACAAGAGGGTTAGGATGGAGATATGGAGGGAAGACGATATGTCCGCATAGGAATTGTATAGGGCATCTAAGCACCCGAGTTTTCTCGGGCTGACGCGTTCCTTCGGCTCGAAGTTTCTGGCTTTTTTTGTGTTTTTGCCCCTGCGGAACGTTTCGGATCGACGGAGGCCTTACGCGGCTATCACGCCCGACGGCGTTCTTGATACAAGACAAAGATTCAATAATGCTACTAACTGCGCTGGTTTCTTTTGTTTTAAAATTAAATAAATAATATTTATATTTTATCTCAACTTATAAATATCTTCGATTACTATAATATTAATTTTATATTTTTTAATTTATTACAATATCCCTAATTGACTGTCCAAATTGAGATAGAGCTCACAGCTACTACTTATGTGATGAAATGGTATATTATATTTTATTTTTTTCTGAATGCAAAAGACTGTTTATATAGCATGTACAGATATTTATTTTTAAAATATAATAGTTATTGTACATAAATTCAAGTTATGATTATTGAAATAAAAAGAATCTCTATAATCTCTCTACAAAATCTTTTGTGTAACAGCTCGTGACATGGGAAGCATGGGCAACAGCTTATGCAGATTGATTTTTGGATTCTTACCAACACCCTCTTTCAAGTTGGTGCATAGATGTCTCCAATGCCCAACTTGTCCGGTGATTTATAAAAAATCTTGTTTGAGACTGCCTTTGTAAGGATGTCTGCCAACTATTCTTCTGACTTTACAAATGGGAATTGAACTATCTTAGCTTCGAGCTTTTCCTTAATAAAATATCGGTCCACTTCAACATGTTTTGTCCGATCATATTGAACTGGATTTTGTGCAATCTCTATAGCCGCTTTATTATCACAAAACAGATTCATTGCTGAATCGGATGAATAATCAATCTCTTTCAATAACTCCTTTAACCAAAGAAGCTCACAAAACCCTTTAGCCATGCCTCTAAACTCAGCCTCTGCACTAGATAATGCAACCACTTTTTGCTTCTTACTTCTCCAAGTGACTAGGTTACCACCTACAAAAATGAAATATCCTGATGTAGATTTTCTATCAGTGATACTTCCAGCCCAGTTTGCATCCGTATAACCATCAATTTTTAAATGATTATATTTCTTAAACATGAGCCCTTTTCTTAGAGAAGACTTCAAGTACCGTAGAATTCGAAGTACAGCATTCATATGTTCCTCACTAGGATTATGCATGAATTGACTTACCAAACTCACAGTATAGGCAATATCCGGTCGTGTATGTGACAAGTCAATCAATTTGCCCATAAGTTGTTGGTACCTTTCTCTATTTTGTGGGTATCTGGTTTGAATATTCTCTCAGTCCATGATTTTGAACTATTGACGTATCTGCAGGCTTACATTCAAGCATTCCCATTAAGAAACATATTTTTTACGTCGATCTGATGTAGTGGCCAATCTAAGTTTGCAGTGAGAGATAGTAATACTCTGACCGTATTCAACTTTGCTACTGGTGAAAATATCTCTTGATAGTCTATGCCATATGACTGGGTATATCCCTTTGCTACAAGTCTCGCTTTGTAGTGATCTATCGATCCATCTGCCTTATGTTTAATGGAGAACACCCATGTACATCCCACTGCTTTTTTCTCTTCGGGCAGCGGCATAAGCTTCCAGGTATCATTCTTCTGCGGAGCTGTCATCTCTTCAATTATTGCTTGGATCCATTTGGGGTCGTTCAAGGCCTCTAGTACTGTATTTGGAATATATTCAGAAGATAGCTTGTGCACAAAGGCTTTGAGGGGTAGTGATAGTCTCTGGGTACAAACATGGTTGGCAGTTGGATACCTCGTCTTCTTTTCTTCATGGTTTGGTGAGTATCGATTTGGTGGCTTACCACGATTATATCTGAAAGATAATTTATAGTCAACAGAATCATCTATAGTATTATTGGAAAAAGAGCTTAGAGATTGTACCTTAGGAGTATTCTCAGGAGAGTGATCATTTGGTACTAAAGTATGAGGGGTGGACTGTTCTTGTTTGGTGGGCTGCTCTTGCTTACTTCTTGTTTCATCATCACCATTCTCTTCTTTCAATTCCGTAGTTACCATCATTGGCTCCATAACCAGATCACCTTGAGATTCTTCAAGCCTTGGTTGAGTCTCAACTAGAATAGATGGTAGTAGTTGAGCTTCATTAGATTTAGTCATGCCATCGGGTTCACTTATTTTTAAGTTTGTATCTTCAAATCTTGGCCAGTTTTTCCAACTATTCACATTTTGTTCTTCACCGAGCAGCTCCCCTTAAAGAGAAGAATGAGAGTCTGATTTTGGAAAGAAAGTTTCTGTTTCAAGAAAGGTGACATCCATTGTGATATAAAGGCGCCTGCTAGTGGGATCATAGCATTGATAGCCTTTCTTATGTGTTGCGCAGCCCAAAAATATGCAATAGATAGCACATGGATCAAGTTTGATTTGCTGATTTTTGTGAAGATGAACATAAGCTACACATCCAAATATTCTAGGCAGAAGCATCAAAACAGAAGGCAATGGTACATGATGAGCAAGAACTTGCAATGGAGTTTCAAAGTTCAAGACTCGAGATGGCATTCGATTTAGGAAGTAAATAGCAGTAATAATTGCATCTGTCCAATAGCATCGAGGTGCATTTGCTCCTATTAACAGAGCTCGAGTTGTTTCGAGGATATGTTTATTTTTTCGATCCGCAACACCATTTTCTCTCTCACTTTTTTTTTATATTTATTTTCTTTCCTCTCTCTTTCTTTGCTTTTATTTTTCCTTTCTCTTCCAAGAATAGCTTTCAATGTATGTATGTATGTATGGCAGTGAGGGAAATAAGAGAGAGAGGGATAGGAAAGGAAATAAATAAGAAAAAAAGGAGTGAGAGAGAAAATGATGTTGCAGGGCCAAAGTATAGAAATATCTTCGAAACAACTTGAACTCTGTTAACAGGAGCAAATGCACCTCGATGCTATTGGATAGACGTAGTTATTGCTGCTGTTTACTTCCTAAATTGAATGCCATCTCAAGTTTTAAACTTTGAAACTCTATTGCAAGCTCTTGCTCATCATGTACCATTGCCTTCCGTCTTGATGCTTTCACCTAGAATATTTGGATGTGTAGCTTATGTTCATCTTCACAAAAATCAGCGAACCAAACTTGAACCATGTGATGTCCGTTGCATATTTTTGGGGTACGCTGCATATAAGAAAGGCTATTGATGTTATGATCCCACTATCAGGCACCTTTATATCACAATGGATGTCACCTTTCTTGAAACTGAAACTTTCTTTCCAAAATCAGACTCTCATTCTTCTCTTCAAGGGGAGCTACTCGATGAAGAGCAGTATGTGAATAGATGAAAAAACTAGCCAAGATTTGAAGATACAAACTTGAAAATAAGTGAACCCGATGGTATGACTAAGTTTGATGAAGCTCAACTACTACCATCTATTCTAGTTGAGACTCAACCAAGGCTTGAAGAATCTCAAAGTGATCTGGTTATGGAGCCAATGATGGTAACTACGGGATTGGAAGAAGAGAATGATGATGATGAGACAAGAAGTAAGCAAGAGCAGCCCACCGAATAAGAACAATCCACCCCTCATACTTTAGTACCAAACGATCAATAATATCCTTGCTGAGAATATCCTAAAACAAACAAAACTTAGGATAAATTAGTGCATAGCAATTCAATTCCTCGGTCGCTTGGCCTACAGACAATAATCTATTTGAAAGAGATGGAACTAATAAAGTATTTGGTAGTGAAAAGGAGGGTGAAAGTGCCACTCTTCCAGGCCCTAAACTGGATATGTCACTCCATTAGCGTTGGCAATGCACGTTCGTTTTGGTTGAGTGGTTTCAAGAAAATATCCTGGATCAAATGTCATGTGATCAGTCGCCCCTGAATCAACAATCCAATCATGGTTACCTGAATCATTAAGAACCATAGATTTGTTTGTCACAGCAGGCGAAGAGTCTTTTTGTGGTATAAGGGAAAGTTGAGATTCAGGATTTGCTATAGCAGAAGGAGAGTCTCCAGTTTTCACAAATACGGCTCGACCAGCTTTATATTTCTTTTTCGCCTTGAGTTCATGCCACCATTCTGGATAGCCATACAGCTTAAAACAGATATCTCTAGTGTGTTTCATATTCCCACAGTGTGTGCAAACCCCTTCTCTTGCTTAGGACTTTGGCTTCGTTGATGTATTAGGCTTTTCTTTGGATATCAGATGAAGTGAAGATTGCTGCTGAGACTTCTGTCCTCCTTTTGAGATCATAACAGCACTAGGCACTATATCTTCTTTTGTCAACATCACTATTTGTCTCAGATCTTCTCGACGAACATATGCATAGGCCTGTTCTACTGTAGGAAATGGTTGAAGTTGAAACACATCTCTTCGGATCTTGTCAAGACGGTCATCTAATCCATCTAGAAATGTATAGACTCTATCTTCTTATAAAATAGAGTGATACTTCTAAATATCAATTTCACATTTCATTGGATTGGGACGACGGAAATTGATTTCTCTCTATAGGCCTTGAAGGTTGTTATAATATGTCTCAATAGATCATCTACCTTGTTTAAGCCTTGTCACCTTCCTTTTGAGATCATAAACTTGTGAGATGTTGCAGCCATCAAAATATGTTGCAGCAATAGCGTCCCATACTGCTTTTACCGTCGAGAATCTGATATAGTTACCGATCAATTTTGGATCCATAGAGTTGATCAGCCATCCTTTCACCATTGCATTTTTTGTTCTCCATTTTTTGAAACTAGGATCTGTCTCATGGGGTTATGGAAGATCCCCATTTATGTATCCTAACTTGTCTTTGCCTGAGATGTACATCTCTATGACTTGAGACCAAAGTCCATAATTGGTGTCATCTAGCTTGATGCCAATCTGTGTAGTGATAGATTTATGACTTGCTGTGGTTGATGTTTGGTTCAACATCTGTGTTATTCTAGATGTTAAGTCTGCAAGGATTGAATTTTCTCCTTGAGAATTTTCTGTTGAGGGAGTACGTTCTTCCATTGCTCTCAATCTCTCGTATTTTTCTTTTCTTTCTTTCTACTATACCACAAAAGAGACTCACAGGTCCTAGAGTTATTGCTCTGATACCATGATGAAATGGTATGTTATATTCCATCTTTTTCTGAATACAAAAGATTATTTATATAACATGTACAGGCATCTATCTTTGCAATGTAATAACTACTATACATAAATTCAGGCTATGATTATTGAAATAAAAAGAATCTCTATAATCTCTCCATAAAATTTTCTGTGTAATAGCTTATGATGTGGGAAGCATGGATAACAGCTCATGCAGATTGATTTCTGAATTCTTACCAACACTATGTAGCCAAAATAGATTATTTAGAATGTTAAAATAGATTTGTTGGATCATTTTAAAATATGATAGAATATGATATATATTTAAAAGAGATAAAAATATCAAAATAACTTAGGCTTCTGTCTTGACCCCACCTTCTTCTCTATCCTTTCTCTTTAAGACAATCATACAACTCTCATCGGCGATTTTCCAACCACCGATGCTGCCCCCATTTCTCCTACCACCCCCATCCTTCCCTTTCTCTCTTTTTCTTCTTTGCCCTCTCTCACTCTCTCTCTTTCCTCCTCTCTCTACCTTCTCCTCTTCTCTCTTTGTCTTCTCCTCTTTCCAAAACTTGAGAGAAGAAGATGAAGAGAACCATCAAGAGTTTTCTGCTCTCTTCTTTATATGGCTCTTTTGCCACATACTCATAGGCCAAAATCATCTTAGGGAACTCATCATAATAGCCAATAAATGAGATCAAGTGGTCATGCCAGAGCTTGGATAACATCTCAATCTCAGTATGGAATTTAGCCAGCCCTTGCTCAAACCTTGAGTTTCTTCTATTGATAGTAACTTTAGTGTCGATCTTCTAGTGTCCCCTTGTAGACCTTTCTAAAACCACCTACACTAAGAAGCAAGCTCTTATCAAACTTATTCATTGCATCCATGATCTCTAGAAATATAAAGACATTTGTAGAGGCTGAAGAGATCCAGGTTGCTATTCTGCTCTTCTGAGAAGTTGTCGAGATCTTGCAAATTATATATGAGTTTCCATACAAGGGCAATAGTAACTAGACTTGGGCACTGGGCCATGCTTGGCACGGCCCGGCCCAGGCCCATTGGGCCATAGACTAAATGGACCGTGCCTGGCATGGCCTGATTACATCGGACCCTAGCCTGACATGGCCCTAGGCCCGGAGAGTGACAGGTCGTGCCAGGCACGACCGTGGCCCATCAGGCCCACAGGCCTGATGGCTCGGCCCTTTTATTTTTTTTAAAAAAAAAATTAGCCCAAATGGGCCATGCCTAGCATGGCCCGTTTGAGCCCGTTACGGGCCGGGCCAGGCATGGCCCGTTTAAGGCCATTATGGGCAATACCTGGCATGACCCGTTTGAGGCCGTTACGGATCAGATCCTGCCCGTAACAACTAAATTTTTTTTTTAATTTTTTTGGGTTATAACAGTTATATTTGAAAAAATGATCATTTTGACCCCTCCAACAGTCAAAAAATGATTAGATTGAGGGGTACTTTGAGAAAATAAAAATTTTAAAATTTTTATAAATAGGATCCTCCTCTTTCATTCTCACCATACTAATTCATCAAACAAATTCTCTCCCTCTCTAATCTCTTTACTCTTATTTATTCTCTCTTCTAGAAATTCTGCTCTCTTCCATTCAATATTTAGCAAGTAGCAATTATAGTATAGTAATTCAAGAGTTATATAAGAGGAGGAAATGTCTCCCTTTTAAAGGTCAAAGTTCAAGAGGCAGCTCTTCCGATTCTACTCTGTCAGCTCTTCTTTTTCGATCCGATCTTTTTCTTCCGGCTCTCCAACTCTTCGCTCTACCTCTTCTTCTTTTTTGACTCTACTCAATTTTCTTTTGCTGGTTACGAATTAATTTTTATTTTTTTATATTTTCTCAATTTAGATGGCAAATTATGACAATGAGAGTATTATCGCCGCACAATCCGACTTTCTCCCTATTTTTGAAGAGGAAGAAACTTTTTCCACTTCCTCTAAAGTCGCTTCTGTTGAATCTCTTTCCGTAAGAGGACCGACGCTGTATGAAATAATTTTGATAGAGTTTTAGTTGATGGAGTCTATAAGATAAAATATAAAAAATATATCAAATTATATGGTTATACCAGTTCTGAAGAAACTGGCCATTTGAAGAGACATCAAGAGTCTCATAAGATAAGCGATTCTCATCTTCAAAGGAGGTGTCCTTGTAGAAATTTTTGCTTATAATCATGAAAATCAAAAAAAAAATTGTAAAATGGATAGTTAGGGATGAATTACCTTTTAGTCTATGTGAATCTTTTCATTTTGAAGAGTATGTTCAATTAGTTTTACAACCTGCTTACAGAAGAATCAGTAGATGTATATTTAGAAAAATCGCTATAACTAATTATTTAACAATGAAAGATAATTTGATTAAAACTCTTTCTGTCTTAAATATAAAAATACTATTAACTTCTGATATATGGACTACATCTATAGGTAGTATATCTTTTATTCCTATCACTGCTCATTATATAAACAATGATTGATAATTAAATAAGCATATTCTTACTTTTCATTCTTTTGATTATCCTCATTCTGGCCGACAAATATCCAATGCTATTTATCAAACTGCAGCTACATATAGTAATAGTAATAAAATTATATCTGTTATATTTAATAATGCATCTAATCATAATGTAGCTGTCTAGTTATTGAAGGATTCTTTTCATCCCATTCTTAATAAGAATTTATTTTATATTAGATGTGCATGTCATATTTTGAATCTTTCTGTTCAAGCTAGAATAGATATTATTCAAGATATAATTACAAGAATTAGGAATGTAGTATCTTTTATTCAATCTTCACGAGCTCGATTACAAGAGTTCAAATAATTATGTCTAGACTATGGTAAATATTTCAAAAAATTTAAACTTGATGTAGTTATCCATTGGAATTCTATATATATAATGATTCATGATGCATATATATACAAAAATCTGTTAAGTGCATATATAAATGATCGTAGATTAGGTTTTATTTTAACTGAAACTGATTGAAAAAAAAAATTTAGTTAGTTTATAATACTATAAATACTCTTTCTGGCATTTATTTTCCAATCTCTTGTATATTTTTATAATAAGCATATATAATTTATAGTCAATTTGCACAATATAGATATGATAATATTTTAATACCTATTATTCATAAAATAAAAATAAAATGAAATCAATATTGGGATGTGGTATGTCCCATGCATAACTTAACTACTTTATTTGATCCATGGATTAAATTAATTGGCGTACATATTTTATTTGATGAAATTATTAAATATATGAATTATGATTTTGAAGCATCTAAAGCTGAGATAACTTAACTATTTTATGATATTTTTATATTATATGATGAAAAGATTCATGAATCTAGACAGTCTATATCATCTTCACAACCCACTTTTAGTACCTCTCATTCATCATCTGTTTTTTCATTTCTTGTACATAGGAGATATTCACATACATTTTCTTCATCTTTAAGCAATAAATTAAAATGTTATTTATGAAATGAAATCTCTTCTATATTAGATGAAAATCAAATAAAAATTTTTGATGTATTGGTCAGGTGGAAGAGTATAAAAAATCAATATCCTTTTATATCTAAAATTGCATAAGATATTTTAGCTGTGTCGATATTTACAGTAGCATTAGAATCAGCTTTTAGTGTAGGTCGGTACGTTCTGGATGAAAAGAGGAGCAGAATGATGGGCGACACAGTTGAGATGCTGCTCTGCTTCAAAGATTGACTGGATAAGGAGATGAGACTTCAAGACAGAGGAAGACATGATACTGAATCTGATGATGAGGATGACACAAACAACATAGACAATTAGTAAGATTTATTTTTAATTTTTAATTTTTTAAAATTATATATTTTTATTTTTTATTTATTGAGGTGAGTCATCTCTATTTTCTTCTCTCTCCCCCTCATTGTATTTCGGAAGTCAGGCCTAGCCTCCGTCCCTCTTTTGTATAATTTTGATTTATATTAATAAACTGGTAGGAGTCTATGCCAAACCCTCCATCATTATAAGGTGATTTTTACTTTTACAAAAAAAAAATTAATATCTCTTATTTTTTTATTTATCCTCCAAGTCTCCAACCTATTTTTTTTATAAAAAATATTTTTTAAAATAAAAAATTTAAAAACATCCTGTGCCAAATGGATCGTGCCATGGCCCTTGGCACGGCCCATATAGGCTGGCATGCAGGTCGTGCCGGGTCTGGGCACGTGCCATGCCTTGCCTGGCACGACGAGTCGTGCCGGGCCTAGGCTGCGGGCCACCAAACCCTCAGCCCAGCCTGGCCCTTAGTATTGGCACGACCCACTATAGTACTTGGTGGGCTGTGCCAGGCATGGCCCAGTTTGTGTCGGACTGAGCTGTCATGGCCCGCTACAGTACTTGACGGACTGTGCCAGGCATGGCCCAGTTCGTGTCGGGCCAGTCCGGCCCAATGCCCCCCTCTAATGGTAACCATGGGTGACTATATGGGGGCTAGTTTTTGATCTGCGAGCCATGAAATAGCAATATTGTAATACCATTAACCCAACAGCAACTACAAATCCCATAACTATTCCAATTATAGTTTCCAACTTGTTCTGTTCTGGGGGTGACTTAGGCAAAAGATCTTTAACAGCATAGAGTCCATCTAAGATTTTGACATCACTACTAATCTTCATAATCTCCAAACTATTCATGATTGCATGGGTATAGCCAAGGCTTGAACATTAATCAATTCAATATATAGGAATCAAGATGATTTCGGTCCCATTCACAAATGAAACAAAGCCATTTGATGGAATGAAGGTAAGAACCAACAAGTTGGAGGTTGCATTCACTAAATACTCCTTGAACAAATATGTAAAGTTGGAATTCTTGATAGTGAAATTGTTCATGAGGACAAACTCATCTATGATGACTGTCAATGGGGAAAGCTCAAATCATACCAGAATTTGGAAGAGGGTAGACATGAAGGCAGATCGAGTGCTGACCCGAATTCCCAATATCAAACTTGCAATAGC
This sequence comes from Elaeis guineensis, assembly GCF_000442705.2. Classification (NCBI taxonomy): domain Eukaryota; kingdom Viridiplantae; phylum Streptophyta; class Magnoliopsida; order Arecales; family Arecaceae; genus Elaeis; species Elaeis guineensis. The sequence continues at coordinate 67,650,747 of NC_026007.2, forward strand.
TCAGTTCGAAGAAGATATGAAGGGACTGATATATGGGTGATGAAAGAGCAGAAGTGGAGGTGGAAAAGGCACTATCTCCAGAAGTTTTTTTAGAATAAATGAAGACTACTATAAAAATCAAGAAAAAGATTTGCCTTAGATCGAGATATTTTGGGAGGAACCACAAGCAAATAGGTTGTTGTTGGCGGGGGTGAATGCAGTAGAAGAAACATCAATTAAGAAGGTATTGAAAGTAAGAGGAAAAAAAAAAATCTAGCGCAGTAGTCTCATCTCCTTCATGTCTAAGACCTATTAAGATAAGTACCATTGAAGAGTACAATAGATTGCTCGAAGATCTCCTCAAGCAAGAAGAAAAAACTCTCAAAAGTACTTTTCATCTTCTTTGCCCAAATTTTTGAAAGAGACAGAGAAGAGGAGAAGAGAGAGAAAAAAAGAGAAGAAAAGAAAGAAAGAAGGAAAAAAAGATGAAGAGAAAGGAGGAGAGGAGGGCAGGGGTGGGGTCGACGGTGGTCGAAAGAATGGGGGCAGCAATGATGATGGCCAGGGGGTCGCCGACAGGAGTTGTATGGCCGTCTTTGGGAGAAAGGATGGGGGAGGATATGGGATTAAAGTTAGAGCTTGAGTTATTTTGGTTTTAATCTCTTTTTAGTTCATATCATATTCCATCCCATTCTAAAATAGTCCAGCAAATACATCTCAATATTCCAAGTAACTTATTTTTGCCACGTAAGCACCAGTGGTGAGTTCTATCCCAAATTTGATTGTTAGTGAGAGACATTACAATAAATTAGAAATATAGAATTGACATTACAGTGATTGAAGATGCATCAGGATATTTGCAAATCAAGATAAAATGTTGGATGTTATTTAACTTTTATTCTCTTTTCTTTAATCTAATTTCTTGATTCATTTAGTCTGGAGATTTACATTAATAATTTGTTACTCTTTCTTTCCTAATGCTAAATAGTAAGAATCTTTTTGGATGATTGAATCTAAAATTTTATAGAATTCGTAGGTTGGATCAACACAATCACCTAAATAAGGTTGAACTAGACCTATTTTTGTAAATACCTAAGACCAAGAGCCATTAGAATGGGCCAGTCCGAATCCCATAGGGATAAAAAGAAGACCTGTGAAGGACTTCTTTTCCTCCCTATGGGATTCAGGCTCAAGCCAGCCCATGCTAATTATTCTCTAGATTCTTATAAATATAGGTCTAATATAGTCTGACTTGGTTGTCTTGATTCAATCCATGAATCTCATGAGACTTTGGGCCTAGATATCCAAATAGACCCTAAAGATGTACATGAAAGAAAAGAATACATAATTCTTTGCCATTTAAGTTAGATTTTTTCCTAAAGAAAATAGAAGTGACTACCCTACCCACCAAATGTAAACAAGATTCAATTTCAGATCATTAAGTATTATAGCTTAATGACTTTATCAAAACATCTATGAATTGGATTAAAATTGCATTGGAAAAGTTCGAGCATAATGCATTGGCATGGAGTGGGACATCTCGAGGTTGGTTTTGATTTGGCTCAATGGTCGACTCAACAAATGAAAATCTTCTTGTACATGCACCAAAGGAGATCATATGGAGTGCAACAAAGGAAAACCTCTCCACACGAATATGTGCTGGCTCTTGTGGCTTGAAAAAAATTCAAGAGTTTTCCTCCACAAACATTCTTCCATCAATGCCAGTCTCCATAAAGCTTTGCTTTCCTTTATTGAATGGGAGCATCTTTGTTGGAATTCAGAGTTTGATGCATGCATATGTGTTTCAAAATTTTACTTTCTAAATACCGCAGCGGAGAATAAGATCAAAATACTTTTAATTTGAATTATGCATGCATGAAAACATAAAATCACATGGATCTATCTCAGATGCTAAAATTGATATATGCTGAAATTCATATTGTGATCAAATCACATACCTGTTTTGCAATCTTTTTCTTCAAATCTGAATCTGGAAGAGAAAAGATTCTCTCTTAGCCGCACAAGTATCCGACCTCTATGAGTATCCACTCGAGATCAGCCTGAAATAGTCCTCTTTAATCTGAATTTTTGTTCTCCAAAATTTAACCTGCTGAATCTGAACGAAGCCTGGATCACGATCAATGCTTGATCTCTTTTCTTGATCTTCATCTTTTCCTCTTCTCTATGAATTTCTCTCCTTGCTATGTGCTACTACCAGATACTAAAAACTAGTAAAGAAAAGACATCCAACAGCCTTTGGATGTGGGAATCCTTGGGACTCGCATCCTAAGAGAAAGGGGGTGTGGGATGCCCAAGGGAAGAGAAAGGGAGAGGAAGAGAGGGCATGGGACATCTCTTTTGGTGTATTGGGTTGCTGGTTTTAATGCTCTAGAGATCTTAAGAGAGGTCCCTTTAAATAGGTACAAAGATTGAATCCTCTTCAATCTCATAATACAAGTCCTACTTGCATTGGATTTCCTATTAACTTAAGTTATCCAACTTACTTTAAAAGAGCCTTTAGGCGCCAACAATTGAAGCCCTTGCACCCATAATTAGACATCCTAAAATACACCCAACAGACATCCCAGAGGAGAACTAAAAGCCCTCTAATCAATGGACATACCCAACTTGATCAAATCAAGGTGGCGCCCAAGAATAACAATCAAAAAAATTAATTAAGAACTTGCATCCTTAATTTATATGATCCACAATCTTAGACACCCAATAATTAGAGTTTCATGAATCTTATTCATGTAGGTTATTAATAAGTAATTAAGTTAGAATTATCTTATCAAATAAAAAATTCTAATGAAAAGATAAATTGGATCCAACCATGTGCTAGCAAGGTTATCATGAACCCAATGAATTTCTCTAAATCTAATTGACACTCCATAAGCTCAATTATTTATTCCAAACCTAATCTCTTTGTTGTGTGACCCCATAGGTTCAATTTTATCTGGTAGTGAGATATACAATGATCTCTTATCATTGTGTCATTGAAACTCTTTTTAATGGATTAGAATAATTTCACTCTAACTCAGTAAGAATTGTCGATCCGAAATAATTTTAGTGAGCTCCATAATCCACCAGTGACATCTAGCAGTATGTAGTGGCAATCCAGTAGAACTGAAATAAACCTTTAGGTGTAGTTAACGTGTGATTCAGTCCTTCTATCATGAGTTCCGACTAGATTGCAGGTTATAGATAAATTATCAAACCTCAACATCAGTCATATAATAGATTCGATTAGCTCAAGTCCAGTTGTGACTTCTATGAAAATTCTTTTTCATCAATCATACTGCTGTAGCTACAGACTCAAGGACTTAGCCTCTCAAATCTTATAGGACTACTCCTCTCTATCAAGTTTGATAGATCCTATCTTAATGCGCACCCTACTCCTATAGTGGACCAACTGTCGCCAACATCCACTATAAGGGCTCATTAAGATCTATGTTTATGTGTTAGTCAAACTCCAGTAACCTCACTGCGAGTAGCAGTACCATCTCAAGTCGAAGGATCAGTCACACAATTATAGCATCGAGATAATCACTGACGATCGAATAGAAATCTAAGTGATCTCTCGTATGGTCAAGCTCAGTACTAGTTATTTTCTAACAACTATCCATACTCGTCATCGTGTGTCTCTACACAGTAGACCAGAGACTCATTTATCTCAAAAAAAAGATTTATGCACTAGTCTATCCAGATCAATTACCATCCTCATGATGATCTTATGACCGAAAGTATTTAGAAATTAAATACATGTCTATAATTCTAAACACCTTAAGAATATATGTCGAAACTAATTTCATGGATGATTCAAGGACACATCACACTTGAATAAAAAAAATTTATCCTTTCATTGATCATATCAATATATTAAGTATAAAATTGTATCCTAGAATTATTACAATATGTCAGCCATATTGGTTTTTAGGACAAACATTTAATAATCTTTCACTTAGACTAAATTGGCCACAAATCTAAGTCCCATCTTCTCAAGGTAGACTTTCATATTTGGTTGGCTCAACTGCTTAGTCAGCGGGTCTACCATGTTGTCCGCGGAGTCTACTCTTCGTACCTCGATATGACGTAGTCGTATACACTGCTGCTCTATGTGTTTGGACTTCTGATGAGACCTTGGGCTCTTTAGCAAGGATTATGGTGCCATTGTCTTTGCAGTACTGTGTCAGGGCATGACATTCAGTTCTATAACTAATATTAAAGCTAGAATTCGTCCTATACATCTACAGTATATTCAGCCTTCATTGATTGAATATTCAAAATCCTTCTAATATATCGAACAAGAATACACCCTCGACTCACAACTCAGAATCCCCTCAAAAGATCAAGAATAAATCTTTAGTCCTTCTCAAGTACTTAAGGATGTTCTTCACTGCTATCTAGTTCTCCTCATCTGGATTCGACTGATACCTGCTCGTGACACTCAGGGCAAGGACAATATCAGGTTGAGTATATAGCATGGTATACATGAGGCTCTCTATGATCGAGGCATAAGGAATCCTACTTATGTGCTGTATCTCCACAGATGTAGTTGGACACATCATCTTGGAGAGACTAATACCATACTTAAGAGGTAAAAGACCTCTCTTGGAGTTTTTCTTGCTGAACCTCTTTAGTACCTTCTCTATGTACAACTTTTGTGACAGGCTAAGCATCCGTTTAGGTCTATCCCTATAGACTTTTATTTCGAGTATATAGGATGCTTTTCCTAGGTCTTTCATAAAAAATTTCTTGGACAACCATCTTTTGACCGTGGTCAGCATAAGAATATCATTCCCAATGAGGAGAATATCATCCACGTCTAATATGAGGAGGATGATCGCACTCCCACTAACCCTCTTGTATATACAAGATTCTTCTTTATTTTTTATGAAATCAAATGATTTGATTGCCTCATCAAAATGATGGTTCCAACTCCGAAAAGCTTGCTTTAATCTGTTTATGAATCTTTATAGCTTGCAGACTCTATGATCATCATTATCAGATGTGAAATCCATAGGCTGCTCTATATAGATATCTTTCTCAAGATATCCATTCAGGAAAGCAATTTTTACATCCATCTGCCAGATTTCATAATCATAGTAAGCCGCAAAGCAAGCAAAGTGCGGATGGATTTCAGCATGACTACGGATGAGAAGATTTCTTGATAGTCAATACTCTTACGCTGACTATACCCTTTAGTCACAAGCCTATCTTTATAGATCTCTATCTTATCATCGACACCTATCTTTCTTTTGTAGATCCATTTACACCCAATGGATATAATACCCTCAAGTGGATCTACTAAAGTTCAGATTTGGTTCGAGTGCATCGAGTCAATTTCTGACTTCATAGCATCTAACTATTTCTCAAAATCGATGTCAGATATCATTTCGTCAAAGGTATTATGATCATCAGTATGACCTCTATCTCTCATAAGAAATATTTTCTTTACTTCCTCTGTAACCATACCCATATACCTTTCAGGAGATCGGGAGACCCTACTAGATCTACAAGGTGGTAGAGGAACATCAACTACTGGCTCATGGACTATGGGTTCCTGAGAATCTATAGCTCTAGGCTCTTCAGAGAATTTCTCTTCGAGCTCCACTAACCTCCCATTACTGTCATCCTAGATAAACTGTTTTTCTATGAATACGATATTTCGACTCACAATCATATTATGGTCTTATGGAAAGTAGAAATAGTATCCCATAGATTCTTTTGGATATCCTATAAAGTAAGCTATAATAGATCTATCATCTAACTTATCCATCATCTATCTCTTGACATAGGCCGGACATTTCCAAGTCTTGAGATAACTCAGTCTCAATTTTTTACCGAACCATATCTCATACGATGTGGTAGGAACATAATTTGATGGAACCCTATTCAATAAGTGAATGGCAGTTAACAAGGTATGTCTCCAATGAAATATGGATAGATCAGTGAAGCTCATCATGGATCGGACCATATCTAATAGGATATACCCCATTGAACTGAGATATTTCAGGAGGGGTCCACTGAGAGACTATGCCATTATTCTTAAGATATCTCAAAAATTTTTGACTAAGATATTCATCTCCTCGATCAGATTGAAGAACCTTAACGAGTTTGTCTATCTACTTTTCTACTTCATGTCTAAATTTTTTGAACTTTTCAAAGGCCTCAGACTTGTGTTTCATGAGATACAGATATCCGTATCTAGAGAAATTATCAGTAAAGGTAATGAAGTAGGTATAACCACTCCTAACCTGCACATCAAATGGCTCACACATATCGGTGTGTACCAGGGCAAGTAACTCAGTGGCTCTTTCCCCATGACCTACAAAGGGTAACTTGGTCATCTTTTTTCGAAGTCAAGATTTATAAGCTGGATATGATTCTGGGTTAAGAGAGCCAAGGATCCCATCCTTTTCAGTCTGTTTATCCTGTCCTCTCCAATATGGCCTAGTTTATGGTGCCACAAGTATTTCTGATTAATTTCATCTCTGGATCTCTTCTGACTTATGGCACTCGCTATTTGCTCGTTTAGGTTCACATTCGCATCAACATGCAAGTGATAAAGACTGTCAATTAAAATACCTTATGCAACGAATTTATTTCATAAATAAATGGAACAAAAATTTTTATTGAAATAAATTTCAAAACCTTCTTGTGCTAGCGCAAATACAAAAATTAAATTCTGACTAGCTACAGGAATATAATAACAGTCTTTCAAATCTAATCTAACACTAGACGATAATTAAAGAGGATAAGTGCCAATGACCTCTGCAGCAACTTTTGCTCCATTGTCGATCCGAAGGATCATGTCACCTTTCCCCAACCTTCTACTTTCTATCAGACTTTGCATTGAGGTACATATATGAGCACTCAAGTCAGAATCCAATATCTAACTAGAAGTAGAAGAAACTATAAGGTTAGATTATATTATGAGTATACCTTCGGAAGGTTTATCATTTTTTTGATCTTTAGGCTCTTCAGGTATTTTGGACAGTTCTTCCTCCAGTGGCCTTCAGTATGATAGTGAAAATACTTTTCCTTTGCCTTAGCCGCCTTTGGACCATCCTTCTTCTGCTTGCTCTCTTTTTTCTGCTTCTTCGCGGATTTAACCTTCTTTCTTTCAGTAGACATTCTCTTGGAAGAAAAAGTCTGCTCTACGGTGAGAACAGTGCCCTTTGAACTCTTCAAGGTATCCTCTGCAGTGACCAATATATTGACAAGTTCGGAGATAGTGCAGTCTAGTTTGTTCATATGAAAATTCATAATGAATTGACTATATGAACTGGTAAGGGATTGAAGGATCAGATCCATCTGTAATTTTTTTTGCATATCTAGCCCGAGCTTCTCAAGCTCCTCAATATCCTTGATCACTGTCATACAGTGCTCATAAACAGACTGCCCCTCGCACATCTTCAGATTGAAGAGTTTCTTACATACTTCAAACCACGCAGTACGGCTCTGCTCACTATACAACTCTTGTAAGTAAGTGATCATGATCCGGACAGTGGGCATATGCTCGTGCTAGCTTTGTAACTCATTTGACATGGACGCCAGCACATAGTACTTGACCCGACTATCTTCATCCGTCCACTTCTCAAAAGTAATTTTTTGCTTAGTAGTAGGACGGTTTGGTAGCATTACGGGATCTTGATCGAGAATATGGCTTAATTTTTTTGAGATCAGGATAATTTTGAAGTTTTTGAGCCAGTCTTTAAAATTATTACCGATCAAATGATTGGTTCAAAGATGCGGACTAAAAGATTTGAGACTGACATGATGATTTAACTGTGAGAGTAGAGATTCCAGTTAGACTTTTGTACTTAATATTTATATTTGCTTTTAGGAACTTTAAGATGTAAACAATGACTCCCACTAATTTATCGGATCCTTTCACTCTCCGAGAAGGAAATGAAAATTCTAACGCGATAAAGAATTCTTAGTGCGTGCTGCAGTCCCACCAATGACATGCACCTCACCTAACAGTTATTGATAACATGCACACCGATGCGTAGGCAATTCTTTATCTAGATGCTTCTCTAAGCATATTACAGCGACTTGATCTCTAAGTCATGTGGGCTCACCTAACAGTTATTGCCCACACTTCTTAATTAAGGCTGACCTATCATTCACAAGTAGGTGTAAGGCCATCATTGGATCACTCACCTAATAGTTATTGGGCCCAACCTCATCCTTATCCTAGAGCAATTCTTTGCTAATAAAGTAGTTGCATATTTTTGATGCAACTGAACCACTGTAACCAGTCGAGAATAATCAACGTCGGTAGCACGCCTGTATATCTACAACAGTGGAAGATCTATGGACTTAATATTTGTGAGAAAATTTAGGTTTAGGTCTCATCTAATCAATCATCATATGATCGATCTAAATAGTATAGGCTAAACCAAACCGCTAAGCAACCTAATTCAAGATCCAATCTTTCAAATTGGCCAGATAAGTGGAGATCGATGAGGGTCCCCCTGTTGCCTCCCTTAGATACCAATAAATTGATCAGGTCAGCTAATGAAATCAATTAAATAATCATGTCTTATTAATTTGTCTTAGACACCAATAGATCGATTGATCAGAATTGATTAGCTCAAGCGAATCAGACTCAAACGAACGAGCCAAATTAGGTCCTTAGGTTAATCGATTCTACATATGGGATTCAATCGATTTGATCAACAATAATTATATAATTATTAACTTAATTGATCTGATCTTAATCAACACTTGACTTGGTTTAATCAATTATTTAATCGAATAAGATGCATATGACTCAAATCAAAAATCTTAAATGCAAATCTATTACATGACCTAATTAATGATTTTTTCATGACCAAAACCCTCATGTATAAATATAAATTTTAGATTCTAAAATCATATTTTAAATCAAAATTTATTACATAAAAATAAATTTTAAAATATAAAAATAATTTTCAAATTTTAGTACACAAACATATATCATATATATGCATGTAAAATCAGATCTAAACAAAATTTTAGTTCTCAGCATGATTTCATATATCTCACATACTAATCATAGATCAGATTAAAAATAAATTTATGATCGAAATATGTAATCATATATCACATATGTGAATTAAAATTTAGATCATATAAAAATTATAGATTTTATGCATGTATCTATGTATCACATGAACATGAACTAGAATTCCTTCTAGATCAAAATTCAGATCTATGCATGCAATTACATATCAATAATATATTCAAAAATTAAATCTAAAATTAAATTTTAGATTTGAAGATCCATCTATATATCTCATGTATCAAAAAAAAATCTAATTTTAATTTTTTTTAAAAAATATGTATATCAAAATTCAGCATATGAAAACCCGTGGCTCTGATACCACTGTTGAAATTTGAGATTTGATGCATGCATATGTATTTCAAAACTTTATTTTCTAAACACTGTAGTAGAGAATAAGATCAAAACACTTTTAATCTAAATTATACATGCATGAAAATATAAAATCATATAGATCTATCTCATATGCTGAAATTGATATATGTTGAAATTCAGATTGTGATCAAATCATATACCTGTTTCGCAATCTTTTTCTTCAAATCTGGATCTGAAAGAGAAGAGATTCTCTCTTAGTCGCATAAGTATCTGACCTCTATAAATATCCACTCAGGATCAGTCTGAAACAGTCTTTTTTAATCTGAATTTTTATTTTTCAAAATTCAGCCTACTGAATCTGAACGAAGTCTGGATCGCGATCAACACTTGATCTCTTTTCTTGATCTTCTTCTTCTCCTCTTCTTTAGAATTTCTCTCATTGCTATATGCTACTACCAGATGTTAGAAATTAGCAAGGAAGAGGCACCCAACAACTTTTGGACGTGGGACTCCTGGGGACTCGCATCCCAAGAGAAAGGGGGTGTGGGACGCCCAAGGGAAGAGAAAGGGAGAGGAAGAGAGGGAGTGGGACTTCTCTTTTGGCATGTGGGGTTGCTGATTTTGATACTCTAGAGACTTTAGGAGAGGTCCTTTTAAATAAGCACAAAGATTGAATCCTATTCAATCTCATAATACAAGTCCTACTTGCATTGGATTTTCTATTAACTTAAGTTATCCAATTTACTTTAGGAGACCCTTTAGGCGCCAACAATTGGAGCCCTTACATCCATAATTAGACACCCTAAAATACACCCAAGAGAAGCACCATAGGAGAACTAAAAGTCCTCTAATCAATGGACACGCCCAACTTGATCAAATCAACATGGTGCCCAAGAATAACTATCAAGAAAATTAATTAGAGACTTGCACCCTTAATTTATATGATCCATAATTTTAGATACCCAACAATTGAAGTTTCATGAATCTTATTTATGCAGGTTATTAGTAGGTAATTAAATTAGAATTATCTTATCAAATAAGTAATCCCAACGAAAAGAAGAATTAGGTCCAACCATGTACTAGCAAGGTTATCACGATCCAATGGGTTTCTCTAAACCCAATTGACACTCCATAAGCTCAATTACTTCTTCCAAGCCTAATCCCTTTGTTGTATGACCCTATAGGTTCAATTCTATCTGGTAGTAAAATATACAATGATCTCTTATCATTGTATCATTGAAACTCTTTTTAATGGGTCGGAATAATTTCACTTTAACTAAGCAAAGATTGTCGATCTGAAACAATCCTAGTGAGCTCTCACAATCCACCAATGATACCTAGCAGTATGTAGTGGCAACTCAGTAGAACTGAAATGAATCTCTAAGTGTAGTTAACGTATGATTCAGTCCTTCTATCGTGAGTCCTGACTAGATGGCTGGTCATGGATAAATCGTCAAACCTCAACATTAGTCATATGATAGATTCGATTAGCTCAAGTTCAGTTGTAACTTCTATGAAAACTCTTTTCCATCAATCATACTGGTGTGGCCACAGACTCATGAACTTAGCCTCTCAAATCTCATAGGACTACTTTTCTCTATCAAGATCGATAGATCCTATCTTGATGCGCACTCTACTTCTACAGTGGATCAATTATCACCAATATCCATTATAAGGATTCATTGAGATCCATGTTTCCATGTCAGTCAAACTCCAGCAGCATCACTGTGAGCAGCAGTACCATCTCAAGTCGAAGGATCAGTTATACAACTACAGTATTGAGATAATCACTGATGATCGAATAGAAATCTAAGTAATCTCTCATATGGTCATGCTCAGTACTAGTTATTTTCTAACAAATATCCGCACTCGTCGCTCTGTGTCTCTACACAGTAGATCTGAGACTCATCTATCCCGAAGAAAGTGATTTGTGCGTCAGTCTATTCGGATCAATCACCATCCTCATGATGATCGTATGATCGAAAGTATTTAAAAATTAAATATATATCTCTAATTCTCAACACCTTGAGAATATATATCGAAACTCATTTTATGGATGATTCAAAGACACATTACACTTGAATGAAAAAGAAATTATTTTTTTATTGATCATATCAATATATTAAGTATAAAATTATATCCTAGAATTATTATAATGTGTCAGCCATATTGATTTTCAGGACATACATCTAACAATCTTTGCTTTGAAAAATCTAAAAAAAATCATCAATTAATGCGGAACCTTCTGGGGTCTCTCTTGATCAGATAACTTTTAGGTTCTTCGATCCATTCTTCTTTCTATTTTGACTTGCAATCTAAAGCTTTGTTGTGTTGAAGATTGCTCATCTAATCTGTAATCTTTACTTTATCTCTTCTTTATATATTCTTTACCTTCTTAATATAGCTGGGGGAAGCTAACTGCTTCTTCCATTTTACGTCAAAAGAACAAAGAAAAACCTCTACATATGATCTCCTCTAATATGCATACTAAAGATTTTGGTTTCAAGTCAACCTAACCTGCTTAGATTGCAACCTTGGATATGATGTTTTAAAGAATACTATGACATGATTGGTACTCTGCTTAGTTTTATTACATCTGGTCAAGAGTTGATGAGACAAACACATCAAGCTTCTTAGAAAGAGTCCAAGACTGGTTAATTTATGGTAGACCTGTGATGGGATTAGGTTGTGATTAGGAGAAGCATGACTCAACTATAACCTAAATTTTCTGAGTTATGATTTTATACTGACCTAACCAATTTATCAATTAGGTCGAGTTAGGTCTGTAAAAAGTTTTTAGAGATCGGATCAAGTCAAGTGCAACTAAAATCCAACCTCATATATTGATTTCAAGTTGGGTTGATCAAGGTTCAACTCCAACATGAGAAGTGCACTAGTAATCATACATGTAGAAGAAAAATTTAATAATGACATAAATAGTATCTAAAACTCAAAAAATTTGTTGTTGCGGAAGTATTATCAATATAAAGAGATTGTACCATATAATTAAAACCTTTATTTGGATGTGCCGCAAGATTGTGATATTTTGTGAGACCACCTATTCTTACTATAGAAAGTAGAGAATTATAATAGAAATTAACTTATCTCTTATAGACCTAAATCACTAGGTCCAAAAAAATCATCTCGATGGATTACATATCATTATTCTTAGTGTTCCAGTCATGTTTTCAATTATAAAATAGAAAGAAAATAGTTGTCACAACCTGAATTGTCTCTTAATCACTTAATGTTGCTCCTTTGTATATGTATATTTTTTTACCGTGTTCTTTTCTTCTTGTTGTGGAGAGAAATAACATTACTTTTCTCTTGTAGGTTATTCTTCAAGAGTTTCAAAGTAATTCATTTAAAATCAAACTCCCTCTTTTTTTGTATGGGAGTTATGGGTTTATGGGTGGTTTAGTAACCACTTACCACTTTTTTGTATGCAATTTAAAACTGCCCATTTCTCTTTTGTCTTTAAACCCATAATTGGGCATACATATTTTACATCTCCCACTTGTACAATGATGGGCTTAGCAATGTTTTCAACCCAAAATATAGTCCTTTTGATGATCATTCATACAGAAATTTAGACCGTGTGATCAATGAACACTCTTGGTATATTACTGTGCACCTATTAGGGATATCATAGCTATCATTTGTTTGCAATTGGTATAGAAACATTTTCTTGAGTGTCACTTTTTATCCTAGATGCATTGATACATACACCAATAATTAACACATACTCAATCCCTCAAGAGTCATATTTAATTTTCTTTCCAAAATATATATTTATAACTATAAATAGAAAGCTACCTTTAGCTAACATATATATAACTAGTTGATTGATGAATATATACACACTATTGGTGTAACCAATGGACTTCTTTTCCTACTCATATCCCTTAGTTTTAGAGCAATTGTTTCTTAACATGTCTCATAGAGCTAATTATATTCATCACCATTGAAAACATATTAAGATAGTAAATATTGATCTCTCACTTTAAGACATAGTCGAAAGTCCATAAGAGCAATAATGAGGCTAAGATTTATTTGTCTCAAGAAACTCATATAGTGAGTTTCCTAAGCTATCCTCAATATAGCCATAAAAATGTAAAATATATCCTAAGCTAACAAGAGCTTTCATGGAGATTGAATTATGCTTTGTGCCCGGAGCATAGAGGATATCACAAGATTCTTCCATTGTGTAAAGTCAACTTACATGTTCTAATGTCTTTGACCTCTAGTCTTGCATTATTATCTACATATATCTATCTTGTTCCTGTTTAGATGCGATGGTACTCCACGAACACTTCTTGGTCTCCACTCACATAGTCTATGGATGTTGAGTTTACAATGCATATAGGATAAAAATCAATGAGCAATATTATACTGAAAATACAAATAGTACGTTTCAAATCAATATGAGGTGTTATCTTATTCTGCTCGTCACACTCATGAGCAAAATAGCCCATCTCTCTATAACTAAAATACTTTGTCTTGAATTTATTCTTCTGTTTAAATTATTTGTCTTTCTTATTTTTTTGAAGTCCTTCTTAGGCCCATGAGCAATTTCTTTTGCTTGCTTGCTCTTTTCCTTTCACATCTGACCCTTGCCCTTTTTCTTCGAGCTCGAAACTCCCTTTGAACCTGATCCAACTAGGAAGACCCTCTCAATGCCTCTCTAAGATACAAGGCGCTCTTCCTCGAGCTTAAGATGTCGAGTAATATCTGTGAAGATTTTGATATCATCACTATGGATCAGATTGAGCTTCATATGCTTCCAGCTATTATGAAGAGAATGGATCACTGTCTGGATTTGCTACTTGTCTATCAGGACATGACCAACTGCTTTTAGCTCCTTAGTCATCTTTGGCATTTCATTCAGATTCCCACTTATGGTGTAATTAGGGCACTCCTTGTTTGTGTCAAATTTAAAGGTCAGCTATCTCAATTTGATCATAGTTGTCCCATCAAATTTCTCTTTCAGGTGCACCCACATCTTATGAGTAGTGGAAAACTCCTTGCACTTGATGAACACTTGAATTAAGTCACTAGAGGCACATAATTCTATTTAATTGCTCTTTATTTACTAAGAATTTGATACTTTTTGGTCTATTTATAGGTGATTGAGAGTTTATATTCATATGATTCAGATTGAACTCAAATCGGATCAAATTTGAGTGAATTAGGCAACCAACTCCTACTCTAGTGTGAACACGACTTATTCATGAAGGGATCAGATACAAGCTTAAGATTCAACGATCCAAATTAAAAGATAACCCTTCACATAAAATCAAGTGTGAATATGACTTAAATATCAAGGGTCTAGATTAAAAAATTACTTTTCATGAAGATCCAAGTGTGAACACGACTTGTTGATTAACGAAAGAGAAGCAACATGAAGATCTAATAGTCTCTACTCATGCCACCACTCTTCTTATGAAACCCTAGAACATATGTGCCGTCCCAACTCATTTTTGGCGTGAGATTTTCAGATAAAAAAAGAAAAAAATAGATGTGCCACCCCATCTCAAGATCTCACACCCTCTCTTTTTATTTCCTTCTTTCTTACATCCTTTCCCATGCCAACTTCCTTCCTTTCTTTATTACATGCCACAACAAAACCCCTTTTGCACCCCATCTCTTTTCATGCACCACAATTCCTCATGCAATAAGAAATCCCAAACCTCTCCAAACCTTAGACGCCCACTCCCTTTTCTATAAACAGAGCCTCAATGCCTCCTCCCAAAAGGCATCAAGCCAATGCCCCAAAAGCCCTCTTCAAGCTGCCGCCCCCCTCTCTCTCTCTTTCTCTCTTCTCCATAAGTCTAGTGGAGGTACTAACTCTAGCAACTCCTCTTTTTCTTCTTTACCACCATCACATTCTTCCATAGATCCCTTCTCCACATCTCAAGAAGTCTAGAGGAGGTCCTAACCCTAGCATCCCTTCTATCAAATTTATAAGAGGTTTTAATCCTAATACCGATGTCCTTCTTTTTCATATTTCCATGCTTCTATCTACCTTTCTTCTTTGGAGTTTCTAGATCAAGCTTTCTAGTCATCCTACTGCTGTCTGTATAGAGAAAAATAAATATTTCAAGGAGTCTCATCTACCATTGGACGTAGCTAGAAGATCAACCTACTTAAATTATCTTATATCATACTTTTATTTCTTTTTCTTTATATATGCCTCTTTATTTGATCAATGAAAAGTATTTTTATTATAATTTTTTAATTTTTTTCTTAAAAAATTTATAATTTATTATTTTTTTATATTTTTAAAATAATTAACTAAGATCTTTGCAGATATGATCCCAACTCTCCCTATTTATATAGTAGTGAGTAGGGTTAATTTTAGTGTGCTATAATATGTATCAAATTTTGACACCATTATCGAAGATCTTAGCATGATTATTTAAAAAAAAATAAAAAAATTAAAAAAAATTAAAAAAAATATTTTACTGCTTTCTAGGTCTTTATCTCTTGCTTTAGATTGCTTTACTTCTTTTTTAGGAAAATATATTTTTACCTTTTAATTGACTGCTTTCAATAATAGAATTGATTTCTTGCTTTAATCGTAGGATACTTAGCTGCTTTATATTTTTAACTCAATTTAGTTCTTTTTTTAGGCTCTCTAGATCTTCTCATACCTAATTAATCTAATTTAAAACTTATCTCTTATTTCTTCTTGCTTAAAGATAACATAACATAAAAAGAAAATAAAGACACCATATAACACTTAACTAAAATAAAGAAACTAATTAAACCTTAAAAGCTTATTACTTATTTTGGATATTTTCTCTTTTTGCATTACATATTTCCATAAGACATCTTAAGGGCATAACCTATAAACAACATAAAGTGAAAATTTCATCACTCTCTTTTAGCCCACAAACCACCATCCTACATTCGCATTAACCTAAACCTCTTAATTAAAATTAATTAGACGTCAGCCCCTAAGTAACTCGAGCTCAATAAGACAAGTGACCTCAAAAGGTGAACCAGGTCGGGCCTAATTGATCAGTTGGTGTCTAGAAAAGTAGTTTAGAAATTACGTCTCGAAGGAAGATGATTTTTTAATTGATTCCTTTCATTGATCTGACCAACTTAGTTGGTGTCTAAAAAAAATAGCAGGGGGATCCCATCAATCTTACACTTATCTGATCAATTGGTTGGTTAGATTCACACTTGAAGTACTTAACGATATATTTGAAACAATTAAGAGCTGTCTAGTTCTAAGATAACCTCAGGATACAGAGTCAACTGTGTGCTAACTTGATCGCAATTAATATCTAATCATAACTAATTCTTCTCTCTCTTCTTAACTTTAGGACTCCTTAGGTTCTCTTCTTTAGAACTCTTTTCTCTCTTTTTTCTCTTTTTCTCCTCTTCTCTTCCAAAAAAAAATTATTGAAATTAGAACTCGATGAGATCTTTTGGGTGTATGCTAGGATGCCGATCATTACTACCTGATTACATCTACTAGACCTAGAACTAGAAAGAACGATTTGAACAAACTGAGTCAAAATCTTGAACCCAAATCAAGAAACTGACCCACTATGGCAATTGAAAGAGTACTTTACTCCTTCAACCTACACTTACTCACCATGTATCCAGCCTCCTCTTGTGGAGGTAGTACAATACAAAATCAAATCCAGTATTATTCAAATGCTACTATCTTTCTATAAACTGTTGAACAAAGATCTATACAAGCATTTGGATGAATCTTTTGAGATTTGTTCAACTATCAAAATCCAAAATTTCTCGGATGATGTCCTTAGGTTAAAGCTATTCCCATTCTCTCTTAAGGATAAAATCAAATATTGGCTAAACTCGTTGGACTTGATTACCATTTCAACCTAGGATCAGCTTCAACAAGAACTTCAAAAAGTATTTTCCTATAGAAAAAATCAATAAGATTAGAAAATCCATAACCAATTTTTTTCGATGGAGGGGGAGATATTCCATGAGACCTGAGAAAGGCTCAAAGACCTCATCCGAAAATATTCTCACCATGCTATTCCTAAGTGGCAACTTGTCTAGTATTTTTCTGATGGTTTGATAGGAAAGCACAGACAAATGGTTGACTCATCTTGTGGTGGGATGTTCATGCATGAGGCCTAGCAGTTTTTTGAAATTCTAAGTGAAACTTCGTTGTATTACATGTCTAGGAAAGCTCCTACATCGAGACCCAAAAGAGATGGGTTGTATGAAGTTGGCCAATTAATAGATATTCACAACAGGATGGATGAAATAATCTCTCAGAAACTCGATCGACTACTGTAAGATTGTCCAGCCGTATATCAATTTTCTAAGCTTGTTCGAGAGTAAGCCCATCAATCCCAAACCCATAATTCTCATAGATCAATAAACAATCTTTATTCAAATACTTACAATCCCGACTAGAGGAATCATCCGAATTTCTCTTGAAAATCACAAAATATGGTCAATCCGATCCCACAGAGACACAATTATCAAGAATCATGGTATAGGAATCTATCCTATAGCCAGCATCAGCATACCTCGCAGCTTGTACCCAATTACAGCTCTTCTTTCAAGAAAGACATCTGATAAATCATTCGCTCCCACACTTAGACAATTGCAAAGCTAGAGATCCAAATAGATCAACTAGCCACTGCTCTTAGTAGAGAGGAGGAAGGAGAGCTGCTTAATCAGTCTGAGAGTGATCCTGAGGGACAATATCTAGCTAAAAATTTTAATATCCATATAACTTTTTTTGAACAAATGATTATGACTCTCGAAAATGAAATGATCATGAAACAATCCTGTACAACCAAAAAGATCAATACAAATAAATTGACTAAGGTAGAAACGAATAGGAAGAAATTAGAATGATGGAACGAACCAATTCCATTATCATCCTACTTATCTATAGTCCCATTCCCTAGTGCCCTAGAATCATCCATTTCTTTTAACGGGAAGGGACGATAAATTGATGAGATGATGAAATTAATTGAGACTTCCCAAGGACTATAAATGCATAACACAATGAAGGAAGCTACACTCATAATTCTTCCTCAAGATTTATTAGATCCCTATCTAACTCACTTCGGGGTGGATGAATTTGACGTAGATGGGTATATCACAGATGTAAATGACCTAGTTGATATGTCCTATCCCAAAATCACCCCACTTTGGATCAAAAAATATGAGCCATCATCTAGCCCTCCAATATCTCTCTTATTAGAATCACCATCTGTTTTAGAACTAAAGTCACTTCCTGACACACCTACTAACACTCTTTTAGTGAGCCCTAATCAGAAAGCCAACCTTGTAGGTATTCTAAAAGCACATAAAGAAGCTATCGTATGGGATATCTCAGCAATGATAGATAACGATATTAAAATTTTTATGACTGATCTTTCTGTAATCGGTATTACTTTCGATGACTGTCTCCAAAATCTTTTTACGATATTAAAAATGATGTATGGAGATAGATTTAATATTAATTTAAAAAAAGTATCATGATATAGAATGAAAAGAGATGATGTCGAGACACATTATATCCGAGAAAGAGATTACGGTAAAACAGGATATAGTTGAAGAAATTCTTAAGCTACCATCTCCAATCTCAGTCCAATAAATACAATCCCTTCCTGATTATTATAAAAATTATGATCATATTTTTAGACCCTGATATTGCATGCTTGCCCAGTACACTCTATTGATCTGAATTAATCATCATAGAGTATTCTACGGATGTTTTACTGCCATGATGATAAGACCTCTTGATTGATCTTGTTCTTTTGAAACCTTGAAGAATGTACCCAAGTTGGTTATAACTAAAACTCCATCATAGCGTCCAACTAAAAATATTAAACTTAGCACTTATTGGGAGGCAACTCAATTTTTTAAGAATAGTCTTAATAAAAGTCTGGTTGAAGACGTTAAACTTAGCACTTGTTGGGAGGTAACCCAGCTTATGCAATATTTTTTAAATTTTTTTTCATTTTATAGGAATCTCTAAAAAGATAATTAGCTAAGTTGGATCTTTGAAGTAGAGTAGATGAGTGATGCTACTAGCCAAGTTGGGGGGAGAGCCATGTTCACACCAGCTAGAGTCAAGAGCACACCATGTCCAATAATGAAGGATCTCTCAACAATGAATACACACATCGAACTTAGGTGGTATCCTTCCTTGTTATGTTTTATTATAAGTCTCTTTTTCTATTGGGGATAATGAAAATTAAGTTGAGAGAGAGAATAACTAATTTAGCAAAAAAAAATAAGATGATTTTTAGCATTGTCTCACTGAGTAATGAGGCCTCTTCGCCTAAGTAAGCATTATGATTCGTGTCAAAAGATAAGAATGCCAAGAGATCTAGTTTAGAGTCAGTCTCATTTTGTAGCTTTTTTTGAACTCAAACCAATAAGCTCAAGAGATGTTCTACATCTAATGCCCTAAAGCTAATTGGTTTGAGAGTCATTGGCTGAAAGCTTGCTACAAGGATCAGTCAGAAAGCTCAAGAGGTTAAGACATTGCACTAGACTCTTTTTTTTTAAAAAAAATATTTCTTTTGAAGATAATAAGAGGATAAAATTATAAGAAGATAATAAATCTAGCTCATATCAAGTTAGAAAATTTAAAGAGTAGAGTTGAGAGTTGGTGAAAGAAGATCTCTAATAATTTCTATGGCTAACACTCAACCACTAACTAGATCGAATTAGTAATCTAATGAAGTACCTCTTTAATAGTCTAGTCAAGTATCCACTACCATTAGAAATGCTTAGGATAACTTTCAATTCAAGGATAATTTAGTGCATACTACTAAAATATCTATTTTACTCGATGATGATCAAAAGCTAAGTTGGAGGATGTGATGAATACTTGAATTAAGTCACTAGAGGTACATAATTCTATTTAATTACTCTTTATTTATTAAGAATTTAATACTCTCTAGTCTGTTTTGCAGGTGATTGAGAGTTTGGATCATACGATTCAAATTGAATTCAAATCGGATCAGATTTGAATGAATTAGACAGCCAGCTTCTATTCTAGTATGAACGCGACTTATTTATGAAGGGATCAGATGCAAGCTCAAGATTTAAGGGTCCAGATTAAAAGATAATTCTTCATATAGAATCAAGTATGAACACGATTTAAATATTAAGGGCTTAGATTAAAAGATCACTCTTTATGAAGATTCAAATGTGAATACGACTTATTGATCAACGGAGGAGAAGCAACATGAAGATCTAATGGTCTCTATTCATGCCACCACCCTTCTCATGAAACTCTAGAACATATGTGCCACTCCAACTCATTTTTGACGTGAGATTTTCATGTGAACGAAGAAAAAAAACAGATATGCCGCCTCATCTCAAGATCTCACGCCCTCTCTCTTTATTTCCTTGTTTCTTACATGCTTTCCCATGCCAACTTCCTTCCTTTCTTTATTACTCGCCACAACAAAATCCCTTTGCACCCCATCTCTTTTTATGCACCACAATTCCTCACACAATAAGGAATCCCAAGCCTCTCCAAATCCTAGACGCCCACTCCATCTTCTATAAATAGAGCCTCAGCGCCTCCTCCCAAAAGGCATCAAGTCAACACCCTAAAAGCTCTCTTCAAGCTGCCACCCCTCTCTCTCTCCCTCTTTCTCTCTTCTTCGTAAGTCTAGGAGAGGTACTAATTCTAGCAACCCCTCTTCTTCTTCCTTGCCCCCACTATATTCCTCCATAGATCTCTTCTTCACATTCCAAAAAGTTTAGAAAAGGTCCTAACCCTAGCATCCCTTCCATCAAATCTAGAAGAGGTCCTAATCCTAGTGCTGCTATTCTTCTTTTTCATATTTTTATACTTCTATCTATCTTTCTTTCTTAAAATTTTTAGATCAAGCCTTCCAGCCATCCTGCCACTGTTTGCACGGAGGAAGATAAAAAATTCAAAGAAGCACATCTACCATCTGATGCAGCTAGAAGATCAACCTAATTAAATTATCTTATATCACACTTTTGTTTCTTTTCTTTTATGTATGCTTCTTTATTTGATCACTGAAAAATATTTTTATTGTAATTTCCTAGTTTCTTTCTTGAGTTTCTTGCAATCTATTACTCTTTTCTTTTGTGTTTTTAAAATAATCAAATAAAATCTCTACAGATATGATCCTGACTCATTTTATCTATATAGTAGTGAGTAGGATTAATTTTGATATGCTACGATATATATCAGCACTCATCCATGAGCTCATCTACCATTGCGTTTGACAGAATACCATGTGCGGTGGTATTTTTTGTATTCCGAACACGATCAGCCTCTTGATCTTTGCTATTCTGAGCACCATCCTTCTCACCAGGATAAGCCATGGCATGATTGATGGCTTCCAAAGCTTTTTATTCCTCAAGAACATAGTGAATCTTAGTTTGCCAAATATATGGTTCTTGCCATCTAGTTTTTTGCCTTTGTTAAGGTTAGCAATAATGTTCTTTGATGCCATCCCAAACTATATAGACATTTGGTACAAAATGAATGCTAGCATATTTCCACCGAAACATATTTTTGTTTAATTTTGTAGCATACATAAATAATGATACTCTTAATATAAATAACGAAATCGAAAGTTCACTTTGTTTCCAATCATCTTCCATATCTTATATTAGAACACTATTATTTATCATCTACTCTTAATAATATCTTTAGAACAACACATATGTTATTCATTTAACTATTGCTCCTACTTAATCAAATATAATTGAATAGGTAAACTTGCATTAATAAAAGAATTTAACTATACATGAGTCAACACAACATAAAAGAAAACATGTATACATACAAATATATTTACAGATATGATTCAAATTTAAAACAGCTAGAAAATATAAGTAAAAATATTTCTAGCTACTATATGTCTTGCTCTACGAGGATCAACACTATTTTGCCTAATAGTTGACCTAGTCACTAAAATCCTATAAATCAGAAAGTTTGGCAACTAGCTGCTCATAAGTATATACTTTTTTGTATTTCCAATATTCTCTTATTATTTTTTTCCAAAAATCTGATATTGTGTCACGTAGGAGTTCTATTTTATGAAATTCACCCATTGCATACTCTCTTCGAAATCTTTTTATTATAAAATCATCATCAAGTGTACTTCTAGGTCATTGCCTTTCATTTTATTGGATTTCAAATCATTGAACTTGTTCTTTGCAAATAGATCCTCTAATAACCTTCTTAGATGTAATAATTATCATTTTATCTGTCAATAAATTAAACAAGTACTATTAGGCTCATACTCAATTTAGTATTTTTCAAAAGTACTAAACATGCTCAAAAAAATAATAATAGCACCAAGTGACTCCCATTAGCTCCCATTTGATTAAAACTTAGTTGAAAATAATTTTTTATAATTAAAATTTATTTTTTGAAAAATTTTATTAATTTTTCAAACACATTTTATTAGTAAAAAATTTAGAATAAATACTTATTAAATTTTAAAAAATTTTGAAAAAATTACCAACAATATTTCACCAAAAAAAATACCAATTTATAAAAATTAAAGCTGTTCTGACCACTAGAAGAGGTCCTATGCACCATAGATGTTGTGTGTACTCCACACACCACCTTCCCGGCCTCCTCTTCCGATGAAATCGATGGTATTCATTTCTCTTTTTTTAAAAAATAATGGGAAGTTGATATCAGGTTTTATATTTACTAAATCTCATTTCTAAATTGGTGTTTGGTAACTCATCCTAAATTCAAATTTAAAAGTCCAAATTTTTAGATTTTAAGCTGATTTTTTTTATAACTTTGAAGATCTATAACTTTTTATCCTGAAATCTAAAGTATATCTATAATATGTCATTTTAAAGCTCTACACCTCTACTTTACAATGACATAAATTTCAAAATCTAATTCAATATATTCAAAGAGATATAAGCCTTGAAATATATTATTAATTATTATTTGAAACATAATTGAAGCATATAATATATAATTTTATATTTAAATACAAAAATATACATTTAAATATATCTAGAATCAAATTTAATTCATAAACCTTACTTTGATACCAATCTGAAAACTAGACAATTCTAATGAAAATTGACTCTTATAGGCTCAAATCATTAGGTCTAGAAAAATTAATTTGATGGATTAAATATCATTCTTTTTGGCATTTCAATCATATTTTCGATCACAAAATAAAAAAAATTATCATAAAAGTTTTTTATTTTTTTATTTTTTATTACATTCTTCTCTTCTTGTTGCGGAAAGAAATATAAACATGTCTCCATTGTTTTGTTTTATTTTATTTTATTTATTTATTTTTGTACATTCAAAAAATGTCTTTTTGACGAAATCAGTACCAATTTATGTTAAATCAATATCGTTGATTTAAAAAATTATAATATTTTAAATATTTCTATTATTTATTTATTAAAAAATCTCCTCACCCATTAACCCTCCCACCGGATTAGGTAAGAGGAATTCAACTTGAACCAGACTGTCCGGTTCATTTAACCGATCCGCATGAAAAGCATAGCGCTTGGAGGGGAAGGGGATGCGATGTCGCTGGCCAAGCTCTCCTCCGCCTTCCTCCGCCGTGGCGGCACCAACAGCCTCCTCCCCCTCCTCCACTGCCAACGCCTCGGTGGCCTTCTCTTTTTCTCCTCCGCCATCACCGGCGCCGCCTCCGAGGGACATAACTCATTCCACAGACCCCATTTTATGGTTGCTTATCTTGTCAACTCCTGTGGCCTCTCCTCCGCCGAGGCGTCCAAAGCCACCAAATTCCTCGCCCACCTTAAATCCACCGAGAGGCCAGATGCGTTCCTCGGATTCATGAGAAACCGCGGTTTCGACGACGCCGGTCTCAGAAAGGTCGTATCTCGCAGACCCAGATTTCTCTGCTGCGGCGACGCCGAGAAGCTCCTGGCCCCAAAATTCCAATTATTCCAGGAGCTGGGCTTCTCTGGCTCCGACCTCACCCGTTTATTCCTTTCCAATCCCCACATTCTTAAGCTCAGCCTCCACCGCACCATCCAGCCCCGGTTGGAGTTCTGGACGGCCCTCCTCGGCTCCAAGGAGCACCTCTTGAAGGTCCTCAGGATCAGCGCATGGTTTCTCAATACCAGCATTGAGAAGATCGTCATGCCCAACCTCTCACTGCTGCGGGAGTGCGGCATCTCGGATCAAAAGACGGCTTTGGTGTTGCGCAAGTCTCCCTTGTTAATCCTCCGAAGTCCCCAAAAGCTCAGAGCTTTGATGGAGCGGGTCGATGGGATGGGAGTACCCCGCAGCTCGGGGATGTTCTTGCGGGCTCTCCAGGCTATCAACCGCCTCAGTGAGGCTAAATTCAATGCTAAACGATGCCTCCTGAAGAGTCTCGGGTGGTCAGAGGTCGAATTCTTTGCTGCCTTCCGCAAGGACCCACTATTTGTGACAAATTCTGAGAAGACGTTGTCGGTCAAGATGGCTTTCTTGGTGAAGGAAGTTGGTTACGGGCCATCGGATGTTGCTCTCCGCCCGAAGCTCCTGATGCATAGCTTGGAGAAGAGGTTGAAGCCTCGGCATCGAGTCACGCAGATGTTGGAGGCGAGTGGGTTTCCTAGTGGTAAATATGAGTTCACCACCATTATGAATTTTTCAGATAAAGTGTTCATGGACAAGTTTGTTATCCCACACAAGGAGAAGGTTCCAGGACTGTTAGAGATGTATGCTGCTACATGTGGCAAGATAGGAACCATATAACTTTGGGTGTTCTTCTAATGTGCAATGACTTCTTTGTGTCCGTCCATGATTGCGTTAAGGTATTACGTTTGACTTCTTGTGTGATTACTTGAGCAATGCTGTCATATGAACATGTGGCTAAACTTGTATAATTCTTTTATCAACTTCATAATGTGTGCCATTCCAATGATTTATGAGTCTAGCTTTGCATTAGACAATTGTATAAAGGAGAATACAAAAAGATTGTAGTTCAACAGATGATTGAATATGCTAATGTTGGCACCTGTAACCAAAAAATATCATTCGTTTGAAAATTTTAGGATTTTCAATATCAAATTTTGCAATGCGATATCAAAGGTCTGTAGCTGTACTTTGTCCAAATAAAAGGGGAAAAAAAATCAAGAGAAAGCTACTTTGGATGAGTTACATACCAAGTATTTATATATGTTTTTGGGGATGTAACATTAAAAATCATGAAACTTATCCTGTATTGTTGTTATTTGAGATTCATGCCTCATGGAAGTTCCAAGTTTACAATATAAGCTATCCATGAGCGCTCTTGCATAGGAGTGGGCCCAACTCTCTGTTCAGAATACATAACATGTTTAAAAGAGGCTTGTTTCAGCATTAGTTTTTGTGGAACACCAAATAACTGCAAACTTATGTTTGATTCCAATTGTTCCAAGAAACATGGATTATGCTTCCTAAAAAGGAAAAAAATTGTTATATGTTGCTGTTTCTTTTGCTTCATGTTGTTCTTTGGTTATAGCATTTTATGCATCATGGAACCCCTTCTGTATGTCGTAGTGGCTGTTTTTTCCTTGTTTCCTTATTGTAAGATCACGTTTGGTGGATTAAATAATCCACTTATTGAAGGTTGGTGGAGTGGTGTTCTGCTTTATTGAGGAAAATTAGTGAAATTGTGACGGCAAATAAAAGAGTTGCTGGTCCTAGTTGGACTAATCAAATCTAGATATATAATATAACAGGTTTTTAGTTTCTGATGTATATCTACCTACGGTATTTTTTGACTTTACTGGTACATATTAGCAAGGAAAACAAAGGAAACCTTATAGTTGAGAAGTGTGTATATGTGGTTATACTGCTAGAGCCAGCTTCATGTGAAATGAAGTCTGCATATACTCTTGAACGATATATTATAGAGCA
Organism: Elaeis guineensis; assembly: GCF_000442705.2. Lineage (NCBI taxonomy): Eukaryota > Viridiplantae > Streptophyta > Magnoliopsida > Arecales > Arecaceae > Elaeis > Elaeis guineensis. The sequence goes on from NC_026007.2 coordinate 67,676,954, forward strand.
AGTTAGTTCTTTTTATAGTTATGAAAAGTTAACGTCCACTACCCTAAATGTCAAGGTTTTAATTGGAACTAGTCTATATACTCTCAAGCCTTTGCTCTTGGTTAAATTTGAAATTCAGATCTTATTTAATTTTTATGGCCAATTCGAGGTTAAACCGATTCTGTTGACTAGAAGGTGATCTTTATTCATATAAGGATATATAAGGCAAATATATATCTTCAAAATAAATTAATTTCATACTAAATGTTTCCCATATATTCCTTTTCTAAACTAGTTAAAGAGATTGGATTTCTTTTATTTTATTTTTAATTTTTGAGATGGTGAGCTCCTCCGCCCCAAGCGCCTTAAAAAGAAAATAAAGGAAATCCAATCTTCCCTGGTTAAAGGTGGAATAACTGGCATCATGGTAACTCTTTGAATGGACTCACTGCCACCTCAAAGTAATGCCTTTTTGGAAGGGTTTGGGTTCACAATGAAAGCATCAAACATGTTGAAAACAAACCATCCCAATCCCAGGATAGTGAACCAATTACTGCTGGACTGGAAAGAGCTGAACCAGATGATCATTTTACTGGAATTTTTGAGGAGCTTTGGGTGTTTGGAGGCTGAGGTTTTGTCCCAGTTCTGCAAGAGCCTGGTTTTCTTGACAGTTTTTGAGGTGTTTTCTTCCAAGACTGAATTTTGGTGAAAGAAGTCAAGGGCAAGCAATCGGACATCGCCACTGAAGTGAAGTTTCTGGTGTATAGCTTGGAGAAGTCATTGATTCCTCGGCATCAGGCCATGCAGATGCTGAAATCCAAAATGTTGCTTGTCAAGGATTGCTCAGAGAAGTATATTCTCCAGCACCAGGAGAAAGTCCTAAGACTATGACAGATGTATATCACTTTCTGTGATACTGGTGGTTCCTGCTGATTCAAGTTCTTGATTTTCCCATGGCCTTTATGATCTCAGTTCATGTATTCCATGTTAATCTCTTAACAATTACATGACCAGTTCTTTTTAACTTGTATGAGCAGTTTTGGTAACACCATGATATTGTGTAAGGGCAATTGACAGTGATTGATATTTTGGTTCATAGCATCCTTAACTAAATGGATTGGAGAATGTGTCAAATTTGCATGATTAGTTTAGCCACTGAAGTCTATATGAATGATCTCATATATTTAATAAATCAATGAAGCTTGCTGTTCTACTCCTGTTGAGTGCCAAATCAAATAGTATACTGTCTCCATATATCTGATTGCTGATATTGTTTTGTATTTCTGCTGGATATTTTCCAATTTGATGCATTTTTCTGCCTCCATAATGCTGGATTTTTTCTTAATCTGATAGTGTCGCTACTCCATGGATAAAATAAAGGCTACTCAAGCATAAACTTGGATTTATTTAAGCTTACTTGCTATTTGCATAGAACTATTTGATATATTCTATCAGTGGCTAGTTGATGCCATAGATCTTCCATAAGTTGCTTGTCCTATATAGGCTTGAGCTCTTTGGTGAAGACATGAAAAAGCAGGTCAACTAAAATCTATTTGAGATGCCATTTGGTTTGATCATGGATTTGACTATTAGATTTCAATGCACTGTTTGTTCAAGATCTATTAAACCAAAGTTGTTTGAATCATTTTGTCATGTTGCTCAAGCGGTGCCAAAATTAAATGCTTCTTGCTGAATAATGACATCCTATTTGACATAAACAAAATTCAGTGAGCATATTTTTTTCTCTGTTGGGGCCACTTTGACAACTAGATCATCATGAGTTGGAGATAGAACCAAAAAGCTTGTTGATACTTGCTGTTGTTGTTAGGACAGGTTCCATTAGGGGATGAAATCTTCCAAGGGTATAAATTCATACTCTCAGAAAACCATCCACTTATGTGCATGTCATGCTTCAAAATTATTGCAGTATTATGTATGAGTTTTCCTGACTTGCTATCAATCAGAGCTATCGGTGATGTTGTGACTGTATCTCTTTCTGATATTTTTTTCAATTCTGATTCTAATGGTGCCTGGTATACTGAATCCTCAAGTTGATCCCAGATCCACGTAATCCCAAGGGTGTTGTGGACCTTCTTATTTAGGGTGGATGCATTATTATACAAGTTTATTTTTGAGGAAATCACGTTCAATGTAAACTAGTACAGACCTACAAAGAAAGGTAAGAGTTCTTAAACTAGTTGGACTGCTAGAGATGTATACCACTGCATGTGGCAAGATAGGCACCATATTCCTGTGGCAAGATAATGTGCAATGACTTCTTTGTGTCCTTCCATGATTGCATTAAGGGATTACGTTTGACTTCTTGAGTGATCACTCTAGCAAATGTGTCATCTGAACATGTTTGACTAAAGTTGTATGATTCTTTCATCAACTCCATAATGAGTGCCATTCCAATGATATATGTGTCTAGCTTTGCTTTAGACAATTGTATAAAGGAGAATACAAAAAGATTGTAGGTGAACAGCTGATCGAATATGCTAATGTTGGTGCCTACAACTGAAATTTATCATTCTTTTGGAAATTTCAGGATTTTCAATATCGAATTTTGCAATGCAATGTCCAAGGTCTGTAGTTATACTGTCTCAAAAAAGGAAGAAAAAATCAAGAGAAAGCTACTTTGGATGAATTACATACCAAGTACTTATATATGTTATTGGTAATGTAAGATTAAGAATCATGAAAGTTGTCCTATATTGTTGTTATTTGAGATTCATGCCTCATGGAAGTTCCAAATTTACAATTTAAGCTATAAATTGTAAGCTTGTAGTGTAGCCATTTCATGGAATATTACAACTTGAATAAAGGCTACTGAAGCATAAACTTGGATTGATTGGAGCTTGTTATTTGCATCGAACTATTGGATGTACTTTGTCAGTGGCCTCATGCAGTTAGGAACTAGTTGATGCCATAAATCTTCCAGAGTTGCTTGTCCCACATGGGCTTGAGCTTTTTGGTGAAGACATGAAAAAGCAGGTCAACTAAAATCTATTTGAAATGCCATTTGGTTTGATCATGAATTTGACTATTAGATTTTGATGCACTGTTTGCTCAAGATTTATCAAACCAAAGTTGTTTGAATCATTTTGACATGTTGCTTGCTGCCAAAATTAAATGCTTCATGCTGAATAATGACATCCTATTTTGACATAAACAAAATTCTGTGAGCATATTTTTTTTCTCTGTTGAGGCCACTTTGACAACGAGATCATCATAAGTTGGACAGAGAACCAAAAAGCTTGTTGATACGTGCTATTGTTGTTAGGACAGGTTCTATTAGGTGATGAGAT